>NW_007726211.1:868899-949251 GCF_000696425.1 Galeopterus variegatus | reverse complement strand
GGAACCGGTCTGTATGTGGGATCCGAACCCTCGGCGGGAGTGCCACTGTGCTCCCAAGTGGTGCACTGTGCACCACTGGGCCGGCCCCTAAAAAGTAAATCTTATTAAATTATTTTTATTAAAAGAATGTTAAGAATTTTATACAGTCTGTATGTGGGATCCGAACCCTCGGCGGGAGTGCCACTGTGCTCCCAAGTGGCGCACTGTGTGCCACTGGGCCGGCCCCTAAAAAGTAAATCTTATTAAATTATTTTTATTAAAAGAATGTTAAGAATTTTATACATGGATAGTGCTCTTAAAATGACTATATTATGTAAGGTATAATAACCTATATCTGAAATTCCTCTAAAGACACATTAGTGACACTGTTTTGGAGAAAAACCATGAAATAAATGTAATTCTTAAAAATTTTATGATGAATTCAACAGTGTAAAATCTAAAATAAAAAATCCTCAATCCCAGTATCTTTGCAGGTAGAAAGCCAAACACTTCAGGTTTCCTGGACTTTAGAAATATTAGTCAGCACTAAAAAATACATGGCTGATTAATCATAAAAGGAGATATATGTGGTTCTGGAAAGCCATAGTTACTGATAAAAGTATAAACAACTTTGCTTTTGTTTTCTTAAAGTGATGGCTAGTCTAGGTTAAATGTAGCTGACTTAGTCCACTGGATTAAAACTGTAAGAATTAAATTCTTATACATTCCAACCTTACTGTTTGGCTTAGGTTTAAAAAAAAATCTTAATTTGTTGAAGACTTGGGAAAGCTACTGAGTTAATTAAAAGTAAGTCGAAATTTGTGGAATTTAATCTTTTAAAAAACAAATTAATGATGACTAGACGCTGTCTATTATGTTAATTGATGAATTATTATGTATATTGACTTAAGGCTAAGCATTGATGAAAATTTTCACATTTCCTCTTTTCTGAAAACATAAGGATGATAATTGAGAAGTATGAATTGTAGATAGGAAGTGCTTGAAAATCAGGCATTTGAACTGCCTCCAGCCTCTTCTGTGGTATGGCCAGTTTTAGTTGTTTTGATAAATTACGTCCTGTCGTTTTTAAGTCCATAAAACTTTAGCATTCCATTTATCAATTATAGTTTGTATTGTTATTGTACATTATATGATGAAGCTTTTTAACACAGCAGAACTTTACTTAATACTCTAGTCATGCTATCAGTTAATCTAGTCCGTATACTACTCATGGATGATGATATACTTCTAAAACGTCTTGATTTTTAAAAAATTCTACAGTTTTGTAACAAAAGAGTTTTCAAGCTTCCTTGTTGAGTTTCATTCATAGTCAGTGTATATAATAGGTTAGAATTGGGGCCTAGAAATTAGGTCTAGTGATGGAGTACTGAGTATTCATTGTTTGGTGGTCATAAGTCAAGTACAAAGCTGTATAGGACTATTTTCAGAAAACATATCAAGCAAATGAATTATGTTTCTAATGGGTGCTATGAAATATGCCTGTGCAATGATGAGATATTCACAAACCACACCTAAATATTGTTCTTGTTATTTTATAAAAAGGGGGTGAGTATTTCTAAAAGAATGTATGATTTGGATCATTGGTGATACCAGAGTCTATATTCAGTGCACACCCAGAAATCCCATCAAAAGCTTAGAAAGGAAAATTTGGTAAAGGTCATAAAAGTTTTTTTTTCTGTTTACATGTAAATTGCCTTTCAATCAGTTAAAACTTCCTTGGTGCCCAGATTGTGTCTCCAAATATATCATTTTCTCTAAAAGAAACTTAAGAGTCCCTGTAGAGAAGGCTGATTGCAGGTCATCGGGGTCAGGACACAAGAGGCAAGACTGGGGCATCCTGTTCTGCCAGACAGCAGAGTGCTACCTGTGACCCCTGGGACGTGGGGGTCACAGACAGGCCTGTGAGGGTCAGCAAGGACAATAACTGCTGCAGGGGGTTGAAAAGTATCAATATGTTTAAATCCAGGAGTTCAACATGATCGCAAAACTAATTGAATACTTAGGGTGTGCTTAGGAGACAAATGAAAAGATCACAATCTATGGGCCATGTTGGGGTCCTGATTCAGGCAGACTAGTTAAATAAAATCTACGACATGAGGCAGTTGGAGACTTGAACACTGACTAGATGTTTGTGATATTAAGAAATTACTATTAACTTATTTTAGCTGTGATAATGGTATTAAAAAAGCAAAATCCTTATATTTTGATAATATACTGAAATAATTATATCTTAGATTTCCTTCCACATGAGTGGGGTTATACGTAAAATGAGATTGGCTGTAGTAGACAATTATGGATGCTGAATAA
This sequence comes from Galeopterus variegatus, assembly GCF_000696425.1. Taxonomy (NCBI): domain Eukaryota; kingdom Metazoa; phylum Chordata; class Mammalia; order Dermoptera; family Cynocephalidae; genus Galeopterus; species Galeopterus variegatus. Next base: position 946,944 of record NW_007726211.1, on the reverse strand, counting down.
GGGGCGCTTGAAGTTTATATACCATTCAGGATACTTATGCATTTGTTTAAAGTTTTCTTTAACAAAATCTTAAAGAAGAATTAACTTAAATTTGGACCTATAGAGATTTGTAAAAAACATTTAAAAATTGATGAGTTTTTTACTCATAAGAAAAGGCACTAAATTTTAAATATGTGCTTTTTGTTTTTTTTAGGGTATTATCGGTCTCTGTATTTGTTGATTAACAGCAAGCTTCCATCAAGTATTGAATATTCTGATTTATCTCGCGTTCCTATAGCAAACATTTTACTAGAGAATGTCCTAAAACCGTTGCACTTTACTTACAACTCCTGTCCAGAAGGTGCAAGGTGAGAATGGAGTAGATTTACTGAATTTGTCATTTCACAAGACCTGTATTTAACAGTAACTTTTACATGTGACCCTGTTTTGAATATAGACTGGAAAGTCAAACTTCTACTTTATTGATGTGACTTAGTTTATAGAAAAATGTACTTTTCCTACCTGGCCTGCAACCCAGTAGAAATCTATAATTCTGATAACCTGGTTATTTTTGTGTTTTCTAGTAGCTGTCAAAAGATACAAAAGCATGGTAGAGTTATCTTGATAGAGAAGACATAAAATTAAGCTCATTTCAGGTTGATCAAGTTGATATTAAAATTATGTTAGTTAATTTAGCATAGTAGATCTATTTAGAAGGATATTTTGAAAGATAATTTTAATCAGCAATTTGATTAACAATATATTTTGATTTTATAAAAAGCTTCCACTTTTCTTTCAGGCAGCAAGTGTTCACAGCCTTCACAGAGGAGTTTCTGGCAGCACCTTTTACAGATCAGATTTTTCGTTTCTTCATTCCGGCATTAGCAGATGTACAGACCGTTTTCCCTTACGAGCCCTTTCTGAATGCACTGTTGTTGATAGAGAGTAGATTTTCAAAAAAGAGTGGTGGAGCACCGTGGCTTTTCTATTTTGTTTTAACTGTTGGCGAAAATTATTTGGGTATGAAATACAAGATACATTTTACCTGTGCTCACACATAGGTAGCATCAGCAGTTAGTCGAGAGAAGGCCATGCAGTGGCAAGTGTTGTGTTGTGAAGATCCAGGGTATGGGAGGGTCTCTTGTATGAGTGTATTTGCTGAGTGGTCTGGGCAACATCGCTGGGAAAGTGTCCAGGCACAGTAAAAAAAAAAAAAAAAAGTCTGATTTAGACACATATCTTATAAGACCACTCAGATTAAAAGTATCGGGGGTAAAAAAAAAAAAAAAAAAAAAAGTCTGATTTAGACACATATCTTATAAGACCACTCAGATTAAAAGTATCTACAGAGTTTAACGGGAGAAGTCTTGTGAGAGCGGGGATGTTTCCCTGCTTTTACTAAATTTTTTATGTGCCTATTCTAGAATTACAGCATCTTCTTCTGGTATATTTTAATACATACATATATATACACACAAATTCTTAGTGTAAAGAGATACAGGAAAGGGCCGGCCCGGTGGTGCACTCGGTAGAGTGCGGCGCTTGGGAGCACAGCAGCACTCCCGCCGAGGGTTCGGATCCCATATAGAGACCAGTCCGCTCACTGGTTGAGCGCGGTGCGGGTGTGGCACCGAGGGTTGCGATCCCGTTGCTGGTCACGGTGCAGGCGCGACACCGAGGGTTGCGATCCCGTTACTGGTCACGAAAAAAAAAAAAGACCAAAAAAAAGGGAAAAAAAAAAAAAGAGATACAGGAAAAAACAAACTTTTTCCTACTCTCACACTCAACACAGCACACTTCTGTGACCAAATATGTGAGGGTTTTCTCCACACACCAAGCAGTTCTTCAGTGGATACAAACTGGGTATCCTTTAATTCAATTCAATCCTGATGCTATTAGATAGCATCAAATCCCACAGGTTGAGGGCTCAATCCCATAAGACTGTCCCCACTTTAGACATCATTTGCAAGTCATAGGTTGTCACCTACACTTCTGACCAACCAGCAAATATTGTGGTTTCCCATGACCTCTTTTGGGTTTGGTAATTTGCTAGGATGGCTCACAGAACTCAGGGAAACACTTCACTTACATTTACGGATTTATTGTAAAGGCCCAATGAAGAGATGCATGGGGCGAGGTATGTGGGAAGGGGGTGCAAAATTTCCATGCCTTCTCTGGGCACACTACCCAGCCAGCACCTCCATGTGTTCAGCAACCTGGAAGGTCACTGAGTGTCGTTGAAGAGTTTTTATAGAGCTTAACCTTCCATCTCTACTTCCCCTTCCTGGAGGTTGGAGTGTGGAGCTGAAACTTATAACCCTCTAATCACTTGATATTTCTGGTTACTGGCCCCATCCTAAGTCAGCCTAAGTGTTGTGAATAACAAGAGACGCTCCTGTCTTTGGGGACATTCCGAGGGTGCTCTGTGACATGAACCAGGGACGAGCACCAGATATATTTCATATTATAGCACAGTTTGAATTTTAAAAATAAGTTCTGGTCAGATATGTCTCTCTGTGTATGAGAACAATGATACCTGCATTTTCCATTTTTAAAAAAACCTTTTTACTAAAATGTGTTATAACTGATTGTTTTACAAAGGAACCCTCTCTGAGGAAGGCCTGCTGGTGTATTTACGAGTTCTCCAGACCTTCCTCTCTCAGTTACCAGTCTCACCTGCCAGCGCGAGCTGCCAAGACTCAGCCAGTGACTCTGAGGACGAGAGTGAGGAAGCTGACAAGCCCCCGAGCCCGGTAAGCCCCTAGTGCCTCATGTCCGTGAGGCTGCACCATAGGAGCTACCTCTGACTGTGCAGGTACTTCTCTAGCTCTCTGTCCACCCTTATGTTTAGTTGCATGAGTAAGACTTTCAGGTAGTCTGGTTAGTCATTCAGCTTTACAGATAAGCCCCCACCATTCTCTTTCCCAGTAACTGGACCTGTCTGCTTCCACACCTCTCTCTCTGCATCTGTGGAAGTGTCTATAAGATACAGAGTTTTGTGTTTGCTTTTTATCCAGAATTGAGTCATAATGTATATTAATTTAATTATTACTTAGGAAATATTTTTTAGAAGTGAAATTGTTGGGTCAAAATGTTATGTACTTCTTACCCTATCCTGTGAACACTGAGTAATGTCTTTATTAGTTTCTGCTAATTTTACAGTGGATAAGTGTTATGATTTATTTTTAAATTACTTTTAAGTACATTGTCTAATGTTACCTTTTAACCCCTTCTTCCTTTTCTTTCTTACTATTAGGAGTTTACTGTGTATTTTCAAGGAATAAAAAGCTTTAAAATTTGATATACACACACATACTTTGTGTGTTTTGTTTAAGGGATTCATCTGCCACTGACCTTTTTTTCTCTTAAACAATTGAAATGGCTTGAGGTATGGCTATAATAGGTTATTAAATGTTTTTTTGTTAAGGAATGTTATATTGATTAATATTAAGCCTATTCCCAAAATATATTTGAGAATGGCTCAGGTTTTCCAGGTGAAGCAAATTTAGAGAGTCAGGAAGTGAAAAGGTGTGTTAGTACTATATTTTCTGGATATGAACAGTTCCATTAGCATAGAATGAAAAAAATCACAACAATGGGAGAAGGAAAAACAGGTTACTCGTTGCCAGGGTTTATCGCTATGGGAAAGGTTTGATTACAAAGGGATGGAATGAATTTTTTGGTGCATGCTGGAACTGTTGCATCTGTTAAAACTCAGAGCTGTACACCAAAAGGTAAAAATTTTGTTGTCTGATCAAAAAAGAGTAGGGTTCTGTGATGGAATGTAGATAAAATTTTTGTTTTTAGAGGAAAGATAACTTTTTAGTACTCAATTGCCTTCCAGAGAATCTGTAAAATTATTATTATTTTTTTCCTTTTTTTTTTTTTTTTTTTTTTTCTTTTTTTTTTTTTTTTTTTCTTTTTTTTTTTTTTTTTTTCTTTTTTTTTTTTTTTTTTTCTTTTTTTTTTTTTTTTTTTCTTTTTTTTTTTTTTTTTTTCTTTTTTTTTTTTTTTTTTTCTTTTTTTTTTTTTTTTTTTCTTTTTTTTTTTTTTTTTTTCTTTTTTTTTTTTTTTTTTTCTTTTTTTTTTTTTTTTTTTCTTTTTTTTTTTTTTTTTGTCTTTTTTCGTGTCCGGCAACGGATCGCAACCCTCAGTGTCGCGCCCGTACCGGACCGGACCGGGACCGGCAACGGGATCGCAACCCTCAGCGTCACGCCCGCACCTTGCTCAGCCAGTGAGCGGGAACCGGTCTGTATGTGGGATCCGAACCCTCGGTGGGAGCGCCGTCACGCTCCCAAGCGGCGCACTGTAGCAGTGTGCCACCGGGCCGGCCCAGAGAATCTGTAAAATTAAAGATTTATTTGTACACAATATGTTTTACATCCATGTGAAGATGAGGCTGTGGCTTTGCTGGCGTGAGTAATGACAAGGCCTTCCTCGCTGTGGATGTACACACACGGTGAAAGCAGAACGCCAAAACCCAGGAGACAGAAAAGAACCTGTGGGCTTGCTTGTGCCTACACTTCTAACATTTAAAAAGCAGGATCAGTTTTTTATTTTATTTTATTTTAATTTATTTTTTGGCAACTGGCCAGTACAGGGATCTGAACCCTTGACCTTGGTTTTATAACATTGCGTTCTAACCTGTTTTTTTAACCGGCAAGCCCCTTACATAAAGGTTTTAAGGTTTTTCTGTTATATAACAGTAAACTTTAATTTCTCTTTTTCATTTATTTTCTTCATTTTTCCCTTGCCTTGGGTTTTGTTTCTTCTTTTCTGTCCACATTTGGGTTGAGAACTAATGACCCAGTTGTGAGTCAGGTACTCATAGGTTTGACTTCAAATCATTCTTTATTTCTGGGCCAGATCTTTTATGTCTGTATTTATGTGTTGCCTTTTCTTTCCTGTGATATGTAATCAAAGGGTCAAAGTTCACCCTTTATAAAGATCACCCTTTTGTTGTTTAGGTTTCCATATAATCTGTTCACTTATTGTTTATGTATAATGTGTTTTAAAATTGTACACTACAAAAATAGAAGTACTGGGATAGTACTCTTGTTCTAACATACCTTTTATTAGATGTATCTTAAAGATTCAAGTTTGACAGATGAATTTACTATTTTTATCTCCGAAGCAATGTTTTCTTTGGTAGAGTATTATAAATTACATAAATTATATCCATCCAAATTTGCAAAGAGTATAGCCAGCAATACCCAATGTCACGTATATTCATATTTATATATATTCATATATATATATGTATACATGAAAAAAAGTATATATCTTTGGATAATATACCAAATGAGTTAATTGCATATAGTATTAGCTTAGGTTTTTTTCAGTGAATCAGATCTTGTAGAGAAGTTAAGATATAAAATAGATTTATTATGCATGTCCTTTGATTTAAAAAGAAAAAATTTAATATCCTCACTTATTTTGCTGAAACTGCAATCTCAAATAACTTAATGTGGAATGTCATCAGATGAAAATATAGTTTCACTATGTATGCTGTCTTAGTACAACTCTTATCTAAAAAATATGAAATGAATTTTTCTTAATATGTAAATACTGAAAATATTGTCACATCAGTAGGCAAGAACTGAGTATTCACAGTTCCTGTGTTATCGTGCTGGCGAAAATTGATGCATCCTGGTGACTGTGGATCTCTAGATTCATAGATTCACTATCTTCACATTACTTTAATGGATACATTAGTAGAGATATTGATAAGTTTGTTGTGATGTGGATAATTTTTAGATAATCTTGTATTTTCACTGGCAGAAAAATACAGTTTTATGTGTGTTTGTAGTGTAGAGGCAAGTTCTAATAGAACATCATTAACTTAGACTAATTTTCCTGGTGTGTTTTAGGAGGATGGTAGACTGTCAATACCATACATAACAGAGGAATGTCTGAAAAAGTTGGATACTAAACAGCAGACCAACACCCTGTTGAACCTGGTGTGGAGGGACTCGGCCAGTGAAGAGGTGTTCACGACGATGGCTTGCATCTGCCACACGCTCATGGTGCAGCATCGCATGATGGTGCCCAAAGTCAGGCAAGTCGGCTTCAATGTGAAGTTGCTGTCCTCCCCAGAGGTTCACTTTGGTCTTAATCTGGATCAGGTTTAGCTGCTGTTTTCTGATAGAATATTTTACTCTCCAAGCATTTCATAGAAAAATAAAGTTTGTTTGTTTTTCTTTTCTAAACCAGCTAATAGTGGTTGAATCCTTTTCCTGGCATGTGAAGCTTTGAAGTGCCCTGTATGTAATATTTAAATCAAATGAGCTTCTATTTCTGTAGTCCTTACCACCCATTTTAAAAGTTGGGCTCATACGTACATTGTAGAACCAACATATTTTTTTAGGTTTTTTCAAGCACCCATTTTTTTTTAAATCAGATTGTCCTTGACAATTTACTCTTGTAAGTAAGTTTTTGTTTTTCAAAAGTTGGAAATAAACTTTTGGTTGGGACAAAACAAAATATACAAATTAAAAATGTAGCTAATTTGTGCTTAAATAATTGTGACAGTAATCTTGAACTGTTTTCTTTCCCTCCATTTTGAGTGATAGTTTAGTGGTTTCTTGAGAATTTAATAGAAAGATATTTAATTGTATACAGTGCAAAAAATATGTAGTGGTCCTACTGGACCTGAGGGCCTGATGTCACACAGGCAAACTGCAGAAAGGCACCATCAATAAATATGTCCCACAGTGATTCATGTTACCCTACAGAATTCTCTGTTTTTATAAAATGCCATCTCATAACATGTGAAGAGTAGTGTCTTTTGGTTAAGAAAGCATTCTTTGAAATGAACTGTAAGTGAGGGACGCATCATCGTTGAAATTGCCTTGTAAACACTAATGCAGCCGACTAATGAGGTGCTATCTTAGCTCACTGGTGTTTATTACCATTGGAGGAAGTAAGAGGGCAGTGAAGATGGGACCCCTCGATTAGGTAATTAGCTCTTTGTAGGCTAATTGCATGAGAGCAGGATGTGAGATCTGAGGATCCTAGCAGCTGAACCAGGACACTGGCTTTTATTGTAGCACAGAGTCCATTGCTTGGGATAGCAATTACTGGATTTAAATGCATCACTGCCCTGGTCTGAGGTTTACTCGTGAGCTGCTTCCAAAAGGTGTTTAATGGGTAAAGGAGCTCTCTATGTAGCTTGATTTTATGAGTACAGCACCTATTTCCTCCAAAAAACTACTCTAGGAATTTTATTTATGGCTTAAATATATTAGGTTTTAAGTATTTAGAGTGTTTTTTCATAGCTCATGAAAGAGCAAGTGGGCTTACTTTAACAGTTGTAGATTTTAACTGCTTTCCATTTTGATTTTTAAAAAAGTATTTAAACGATGATTATTGTATTCTTAGGTTGATAACTCATTCTCGACACCTTCCTGGCTCATATTAGTTCCTCTTATTTTCAGAGTTGTGATTTGCAGTTTTAATTTGTGTTTAACTGATTGTCAGGATGTATAAAGGAATATGGAAGTCTTTCTTACACTGAAAGATTTCAATGTGGAAAGATTTCCAAGACAGATGTTTATATGAAAAAAGGAAGATATAGAACAATGTGTATAATAACCTACATTTTGTGTAAGAAGGGTAGAAAAATAAGAATGTATTTGTATTTGCATAAAGAAACTTGGAAGCATATACAAGAAATTTATACAAATGATTTTATCATGTGTCTGCATATGCTAGGGGGTATAGGGCTGGAGGTGAGAATGATCTTTTAACACTTTTAAAAATATTTTTTGGAGTTTTAGATTAGGTTAGTGATTTAAATTGTATTTTGATTAGTTAAGTAGTAAATGAGTTGCCAGTTCCCTTTTTGAGAGGAAATTTGTATATCTTACCATTGAACTCGGAAATCTGAATAAAATTTGGATTTAAAATTATTTTTTCCTTAAGAAAATATACTCACTATTTTTAAATATGAATAAATGTTAACTGGTTGTTTTGTGAGGGGGGAAAAATGAAGGTGCTATTGTAATATCTAGAGAACTCAAGGTAGAAAGTAGGATATTAAGTAGGTGCCTAAAGATAGCCTGTTTGAAAGTGTTCAGCTTCAATCCTGGCAGACTTAGAATTTTAGGTGGATACTATTTTTGTGTTTTATTGAATGGGTTTGTAGTCCTCGTTTACAGATGTTACACACTGAGACGAGGACTGCTGTGCTTCTTCAGCCCCTCCGGCTCGCCCCAGTCTGTGTGGCTGCTCATTACAGTGTCTCGTAGACGGCCCTGCAGCCGCTCATGCTAGTGCTGCATGGACAGCCCTATGGCCACTTGTGACGGTGCCATGTAGACAGCCACCCTGTGGCTGTGACACTGCTGTTTAGACGGCCCGACGGGGCTCCAGCAGCTTGGCCAGAGGTTTTCCTGAATTATGGGGCTTCTGCATGGCATTGACACTCCTCACCTGTCCTTTCCTTGGCCCTCTTTTACCTGTTCTCTTCACACACACTGTGTTCTCATGATTTTTCCTTTACTGTTAGGCAGCTTCTTCTCAGTTTCCTTTGTGGGTTCTTTTTCTGTGTTTCAGTGTTTTCTAAATTTCTTAAACTTCTTTTTCTATTCAGTTTTTTAGTTCTTTTCCTTCAGTTGATTGTCTGGGTAATCTCTTTCATACAAATGGCTTCAGCTCTCTTCCAGTGACTCCTAAATTTGTATCTTTAGCCTAATAACTTTCTGGAGCTCCAGGCTCATATTCATGTGCTTAATAGGAGATGTCCTCTGGGATCTGCCCTCAGACTCCTGACACATTGTCTAAAATTTAACTCAGCGTCTTTCCCCAAGAACCTCCTCTTTCCATCCCTATCTTGTTCACTTAGTTGTCTGTGCCCAAGCGGTGTCCTGCATGGTAGTCACTAGAGACATTTTACATTAAATTAATATAAAAACAAACACAAAGCCAGTTCCTCGGTCACACTGGCCACGTTTCAGGTGCTCAGGAACCTCATGTGCCCAGAGCATGTTTGTCTTCTCAGGAAGTTCAATTGGGCAGCACTGCCTGTGGGTCTGGGCTTAGAGTCACAGTCCCCACATGCGTTCAGTCACCATGATGTGTCAGAACTGTAGTCTTTGTATCAGGTTTTGCTAAACTGAATCGTCAAACATACAGTCCTAATTATCCATTCTCTTGCGTGAACATCCACCAGTGGGCCTCTGTGCTTTCAGGAAGAGCTTCTCATCCCTCACAGGACTGATTTGTGCTGTGTGCTTTTGTTGTCGAGCGTTTGGTTACCTCTTTAACTTTCTTTCTGGCCACAAAATACTGTTTTGCCCCAGTCATGCTTAATTAATTACATGCTCCTGACCCCACTATGCTGGTTTAATGCCTTCATGGTGTTTCATGGCTTCTGTCCTTTTGCGTGTGCTTGTTTCTGTCCAAAGTGCCTCTTCCTGCCTACTTTCTAACACTTGGGTGGGCAGCAGGCTGTGCCTCCAGGCTTGGCTCAGCTCAGCTGGGCTCGGCTCAGTTCAGCTCGGCTTTGAAATGGAATTTTAAAGGTAGCATTTTAGGGATCAGAAAGATGGATATTATAATTCGTCTATAGTTTTCACATAAATGCATCAAATATAAAGCATCACAAATCAATTTTACTTCAGCACATGCTTGATTTTTTCACCTAAAACTAATAGAATGAGCCAGCTTAATTTTGTCTTGTGTTATTAATCATTGTCATATAGATAATTGTGTGCCCTGGAAATGTAGCACTATTTCCTCATGTGTTACCTTAAGCCCAGTTAAGTGTGCACTGATAGGTAATGAATACGCTTTAGCTCTTGATTTATAAGTTCATATCTCATGCTTTAATAGTTTGGGATAAAATTATTATGCAAATGACATAGAGAAAAATGCAGATTTGTGTTTCATTGTATATGCAGCATTAAAGATTATATACTGTTCATGTGTTGGTAAACACAAAAAAATTGAGGATATACCTGGAGAGAGAAAAATAAATTTATTTCTTTGCTTATAATTTCGTGGTTGCTTTTATTATTGATGATATTTTCAGTATAATAAACAGGTTTAATCAGCTATTGATTCATGTTGAAATTTGCATTCTGTTTCATGAAGGTCAAATAAAATTGATGAGCTTTTAAACATTTCAAGGCAGATAATTTTATTATTAAATCTATTTTGAAATCACGTATATGTTATAAACTAATTTCCAATAGTTATTGTTAGACATATCTAATTAATAAACTAGGTTTGCTTTAGTCAAGTTTAGCAATATAATTTGTAGTGAGTTTTCTAAACATTTGTGGTATTGATTCACAGGAAATAAAAGTAAACTTGAAGGAAGCAATACACCGAATCTATTTTAAACCCCCCTGCCCCTGAAGTTCTCTCTTAACAATAGTGTTAAGAGAGAAACTGGCAAGGGGAGGGAATATACAGGGAGGTGTCCGAGATAATGAATGCTACTTCCCCCATTTCAGTTTAAACCGTAGTGTGAGGAAAAGTACATTTTTGGAGTCTGTTAGTCTTATAATTTTTTAAAAAATCAGTTACCAGTGAAGTGAAAGGGGAACTGTCTGTTAAAACTGTTTATGGTTTTAATACTGGAATGTTAGTTTAACACAGCTGTATGTCTAAAGCTTTTCTTCTACTCTTAGCTTCTAGTCTGTGAAGAAAAATTTTTTGGCAGCTTGCCTCAAGATGAAATATGTCTTAAAATGTTTATTATCATTGAGGAAATTTGGAATTTATTTTTAATCTTACATTATCTCAGGTGATCTGTTATATATCTATTTAAATATTGCTTTTGCCAATACTTTCAGCAGAAAAGCACAAAGGATCACCTTTGCCACTTGCGTGTTACAAGACTTGGGTAGGTCATTGGGTGTCTTGTCATATTTCTTTCACCTGTGACACCTCCACTTACAGGGGATGTCTCGGGCTGCCTTGCTGTAGTGGCCTTGATGGCCTTGTATATGAGCTGGTGTCTTCCATTGTGTTCTTTAATAACTTATAGAGTCCCTGTGGAAAACTGGCCTCAATTTATGACCTGCGTTGAAAATGTTACCCTTTATTAATTAATTCATAGGATAGTTTTAGGTGAACAAAGTTTAATGGGTAATTTTTATCCCAGTATATAGAAAGAATATGTCACTTCTTCATGTTTTTGAAGCAAAGCCCCAAACTAAGTAACCTTCCAAATTTATTTTTAAAAGTTTAATAATTTGTTTTATTATTGCCTGAGTGACTAATTTAGTAAATATAATTATTTCAAAGTTAGCTTAAAATACACCTTTTGAAATATGTGGCCATTAAAATGGTGTTTAAGAAATATGCATATATTCACATGTAAAGATGTTAATTATAATCCTAATGAAAAACTCTGTTATAAGAGACTGTGTGGGAAGAACCCATTTTTGTTTATATACATGTGCTCAAAGTGTCTGGATGGATTTATAGCAGTGTGTTCACTCGGATTATTGCCACATAGATGTAATGAAATGTTGCTAATGTTCTATTGCCTTGTTTTTGTGTGTGTGTGTTTTAGAAAAAGCAAAAGAAACACACCTGTTGAAAATTTGTAAAATTGTAATAGATAATACGTTTTTAAAAAATGAACTCAATTTATGGGCCGGCCCGGTGGCGCACTCCTACAGTGCGCCGCTTGAGAGCGTGGCGGCGCTCCTGCCGAGGGTTCGGATCCCACATACAGACTGGCCGCTCACTGGCTGAGCAAGGTGCAGGCGCAACACTGAGGGTTGCGATCCCGTTGCCGGTCCCGGTCCAGTACGGGCGTGACACTGAGGGTTGCGATCCGTTGCTGGTCACGAAAAAAGACAAAAAGGAAAAAAAAAAAATGAACTCAATTTCTTGATTGAAGTGATAAAAGAGGCAGATATTACTACCTTTTAGAATTCTTTCATGTTGTAATGTTTTTTGTAGCTTTTTTCTTATTCTATTTTCCGTGTGGTTGTTTGGATATTCGTAGCAAATAAAACTCCACAAAGCCAAGAAAAAATCTTCACACTATTTATATATTAGGCATATGGTAAGCATTTGAAATATCTCAGGGATGAGGAATGTATTATTTCTAATACGGCTCCAGTTTTCTTTTTTTTTTTTCCTTTTTGTCTTTTTTCGTGACCGGTAACAGGATCGCAACCCTCGGTGTCGCGCCCATACCGTGACCAGCAACGGGATCGCAACCCTCGGTATCGCGCCCGCACCACGCTCAACCAGTGAGTGGCGGACCGGTCTCTATAAGGGATCCGAACCATCGGCAGGAGTGCCGCCGCGCTTCCAAGTGCCGCACTCTACCGAGTGCACCACCGGGGCAGCCCTCCAGTTTTCAATAGTATAATTTCTTTGAAGTGGAAATTCACTTGGACATTAATAACGGGAAGGCAGTTGGGCCGGCCTGGTGGCGCACTGGATAGTGCGCCGCTTGGGAAGTGCGGCGGCGCTCCCGCCGGAGGGTTCGGATCCCACATGCAGACCGGTTCCCGCTCACTGGCTGAGCGAGGCGCGGGAGCAATGCCGAGGGTTGCAATCCCGTTGCCGGTCCCCGGTCCGGTACGGGGGCAACACTGAGGGTTGCGATCCGTTGCCGGACACGGAAAAAGACAAAAGACAAAAAAAATAATAATAATAATAATAATGGGAAGGCAGCATACTTAACATGGCTTAATTGTTCTCCCTTAACATATTATTACCATTTTTTCATTATTCCGGGAAAATTTTTTTTTTCAAATTTCTCAATCTAATTTTGAGACTTACCCGTTTGAGCTTTCTGGTGGAATTAGTGTTTGTATTGTTACCACTTTCTCACAGTATGTTCCTGTGACAAATACTGCACACTTTTGTAAAGTCATACTACTTTTGAGCTGGGAAAAACCTGAAAATTGTAGCCCAACCACTTCATTTTCTGATGCAAACCTATCACTGTTAGCTACATGACATTTGAGGTATCATTGGGCTGAATGATCCAATAGATTCTTTCTAGCCTAAAGTTTCATGATTCTGGGTAAATTCCACATACTCCTCATGCTTTCACTATTTTTTAAATGACTGTGCTCTTAGTATCATTTGGGCATCTCAGAATACACCATATTAAAATAAGAATGGAATTTTTTTTTTTAAAGCAGTACTCTATAATCCCTATTGTGTACTCAAAAAATGCTGATATCAAACAATGCAGCTGATATTTTGGGTTGAATGAATGTAGGAAATTACTCAGCCAATCAAATTTGAGATTTTTGTATTGAAAAATGCCTTATTTATCTAAGCCTTGCTAATTTCTTTTCTACTGTGGTTATTTAAATTAACACACTTCTTGCAAAATGCAGGCTACTAAAATATTACATATTATACTTCATATGGTGCAGTAACAACAGTAATTAAATTCATAGAGAATTGTGGCTGCTACATAGTGTTTTTATTTTGCCAGATCATCAAATTGTTATTACTGCCATTTCTCAGGAAGGAACTAGAAGCAGTCTAAAGAGATGCCCGGGGCTGGTCGTCTGGGTCTGAGCAGGTAGATAGAAGAGACCAACAGTCCTCAGAAGCCATGTGCTGCCACAGACTGGCTTTTCACTTTGGGAATCCCACGGCTCTCATGCCTCTTGTCCTTGTCTGTGCAACATGAGAATGGCACCTGATGTGACCTCTAAGGTCTCTTCAAACTTGAAAACTCAGTGATTCTCTATTAAATTCAGCAATCTGCAAAAGGATGGTATAAGACTAGATGTGCTGATATTCACAAGTGTGGAGTTTTGCTCTTATAGTATTTTTATCTTTAAATTTTCATTCTAGGATCATTGCTAATACATTTCTAATTCCACAGTGAAAACTTACATTCTTTAGTTGTGCATACTAAACCAACTTTGTTGTTGTTCTGCTCTCTTGTTCTTCTAAAAATGCTTCTACTAAGATCACATCTCTATTAAAACCATGTTTTTCTGCCATCCTAAGCCTTTTTGTAAACTGTGATTTATTCTCACATATATTTGAAATTTAATATGTTTGAAATTTAATTTTTGACTCCTGCACTTTAAAGAATGTTTATGCAGGTTTGTTTTTTTTTGGGCGGGGGGAGATTATGCCATTATGACTAGAATGTGTATCCTATTACAAAAATGTATTGTACTCATAGAGCTAATTTAGAGGAGTTTTTAAAAACCTTTAATACACATTGTTAGATTTTAAATATTTTTGGAAAGGTATCATAATACATAGGGCTTTCTTGGTTCTGTGATAGGAAACGCAGTGTTCCCTTCCAGCAGCCAGGGGCACAAAGAACATTCCTAGTGTCCTCTCAAGTCACCTGTTGTAGGAGGTGTGTTCTTTGTGATGGTAGTGTGGATATTTCTAAACTATCTTAAAGCAATATGGATAACTTTTTTTTTTTTTTGAAGAAACATATTGAATGAATGCTTGCTTATTCTTCCTTATTTTTCCCCCATTCCTTTTTAGACTTCTCTACAGTTTAGCCTTTAATGCCAGGTTTCTGAGACATCTTTGGTTTCTAATATCTTCCATGACAACGCGGATGATTACAGGGTATGTGTTACGCAGACTTACAAATTGAGCATGGAAAGTGGCAACCTAATCAAAACAGTTGTAAGAAGGTATTTTTAAGTACTGCTTACAATTAGCTCATTTCAAATCAGCAGAATAATTCTGGATGGTCTGAGTTTCACAAAAACAAAACTTAGTGCCTAGCTTTATCTGTATATATTATTATGAGTATGGCTTTATCTGAAGGTAAATTTGTTTCAAAAATCATAGTCATTTTCTTTGGAAATCAGAAACTTGAAATTTCTTTGCTCCATGTGACTTTAATGTTCTTTTGAGAGTGGAAATATAGATTTGAATAAAATTTAACACTATTGCAAACATTAAAACAGTATAAAAGTTGGTTTTTAAAACTTTTTGTTGAGATAATTAGATTTCTCATATATGAATCATTATATAACTTGAAAGCTAGCATCTTTAATATACGTATTTAATTAAATGTGTAGTAGAAATTTCGTATTTAAAAATCCTTCATGGTAAACTGACTTAGCCCATTATCTTGTTGTTGAAATTCTCTGTCAGAAGCCTAAGGTAATTCCTCTATACTGTAATATGAAAGGGTGAAGTGTGTGACTCAGTTAATTGGAGATTGGACTTACAGAATGCAACTGCATGTCATGCTCACTACACTAGTAATAACAGCAGTCAGCATTGCTGACCACGTCCTGTGAGCCAGCTCATCCTGTGAAGGAAAGGCAGGTCTCAATTGTAGAGCAAGTGTGTGGAAGGAAGAGGTAGTTTTTTTCTTTATAGGAACAAGAAATTGGAGGAAAGAATTTTTGGCAGTTGGGGCTGGGGTATCCAAAATTTAAATATGCACTCATATGCAATCTAATTTGGCTTGCAACATGTTAGATGGTACTGAAAAATCTTGTGTTGAGATTTCTGGATTTTGAGCTTTTTAGTGCAGTACTGTAGAGAAAAAGATTATTACATTTTAGTGCCTTTTAATCAGTCACAGTCAGCCCTTTAATGAATGGAACTGGTGTTTGAAACTTCCTACTAAATAAAAGAGGAATGTCAATTTATGAATAGCATTACTTTGAATTACTTTCATGTTTTTTCATTTAATCTTGATGAATCTTAAGTGAGTGAAGGGCGTTTTTAACCCTGACCCTGCCGCTGCCTCTGGTGAAACTCATAAAGATTAAGTGAGTTATCTTGTGTCAACAGTGAGTGGCAGAAGTAGACAGATGAGAGACATCTAGAATAATTTAACGTCTGAAAAATTTTTCTGTCATTTCCAAACTAAAATACTAGGTTTTAGGTATGTTTTGTTTTGTTGTATTTTGGTGTATTTCAGCCTCTTCTGACTATGCCAACCATGACTTTCACGAATGACAGGTTTGTTTAGGGTAAAAGGAGATTAGGGATCATTAGGACAGGAAATTATCATTTAGTCCCAGCTTAGCAACAGGGATATTGTCATAGTTCTGCCTGATAATTGCTCATTTGTTCATAGCATTTGTCTTTTGGTGAGGAAGTGGAGTCATGTGTGAAAGAAAATGGGATATTGTTAATTACATTAAATTATTGTAAGTTGGTAAAGTGGTACAAGTTTTTAAAAACTCATCATTTCTTAAAAGCCAATTTGAGAATTTGAGTTTCTTTTTGCTTGTTTAATTTATTAAAATAAGGTCCCTCAAGAAACTTACAGTGTATTAATACATTTCTAATATGAGTCTCATATTTACTATTGGGAGTAAAATTTAAAATGAAATGCCTGATTTTCTGAAAATGGCACTGAATTTAATTTGAAAATGGTTTCACAGGAAGACTTGCATAGCTGGGACTTTCAGCTTTAGTGAGCCTAAGGGTCATCAGGAGAGTGTGTTGAAGTGCAGGACCCCATATCGCCCCTGCGACCTGGGTTAGAAACCCAGCAGTCTGTGCCTACAGGCCTGCCAGGGCACTGAGACACAGGTGGTTTAGGACCTGACTGAGGACCACTTGTTCCTCGTGCCAGTCAAGCAGGACCACACTAGCACTGTGTCCAGATGGGTGTGGGAAGTTGTCTTGGTACATGATTTTGCAAACAACATTTTTATTCATGTGCCTCATTTCCAGTATCTGCTATTGAGATTGTACAGTTAGTTTCCTCCTTGTTGAAGATAAAGGAACCCACAGCCAGCTGGTCATGATTTTCCCCAAACTTCCCTTTATCAAGACAACACAGAGGAGCTTCACCAGCTGTCTTTGGCTGTGTGGTGCACGTCAGCATTTTTATTTGGTCACACAGTCTCAACGTTATCCACAGCAGCACTCTGAAAACTTTTTTAGGGAAGAGTCTATTCAACAAGAAACTCATATAGAAGACAAGAAGCTAGTTAGGTTAGCAGGAGGAGGAGTAGAGGTTCCCATAGACACACAGCGTGAAAGCCCTTGTTCTGAGAATATGTACAGAGGTTGGGGATTTGTCTGAGGTCTCATTTATGGTCAGCAATTCAGCCAGCTCCCCAGAGTTACAAATCAGTGTCTCTTCCATTAAATGATGGATTTATTTGCACATAAGTCTTTGAGATTGACCTGTTTTCAGAGGAATATTTGAGTCAGTGTTTACAGCAGAAAGAGTGGCCTGCATAGAACCAGGAGGTGTGTTTTATTTGTGCCCTGACTGCATGGGACCACTGGCACATATCTGACCCTTCTTGCCAGTCCCATTTTCTGTCATTGAAGTGGAAATGATCCCATTGCTTACCTCACAGGGGTTTCAGTAAGTTAATGTTGGTTAATTACCCTTGTCTCTTTTAGGGAACCAATAAAAGGGCTTTGTGCCTACTGGCATATATGAGAGAGCTTCAAAAAGATCATGGAAAGATTCATATTATCTTTTAATTCCATTTTTCCATGAACTTTTTTGAAGTACCCTCATATGTGCGTAACTGATGATGTGATGGTGGTGATTTTAAAAAGAGAGATTCTTGACAAGGAGAATAGTTAAAAGCTGATTCTTTGCTTTTTTAGATTTGCGGAACACTTTGTCTACATTTTACCTGGTTAACTAACCTGTACTGTGTTCCTCTGAATAGTGTGTGTTTATCAATATTACCTATTGTTTTTGTAGTTCTGCACTTAGTGGCAAGGGGACTAAAAAGTACTGGCCATTTTTATTAATATGAACAAAGTATATGACATTAAATTTTCTTTCTTCTGTATGTCAGCAAAATTTTTACTGAATACCATGCCCAGTAGTAGGCATTGGCCGGGGGGTGGGGGTAGTAACTCAGAAAATAGAAGAGGGCTCCTGTTTTCACAGGACTAGGCAGTTAGAGAAGCCATTGCTGTGCAGCCGAGGCAGCCCACACTTCTCATCACCCACATTAACAGCCTTTTTTCTGCCTCCTGGCTTTGAAAGTGAGGTGGGACATTCATACTTTGTTCCTTTTTGTATGTCCCTGCTACATGTGTATTTTGGGTAGATGGCTTTCGTTCATTAACTCATGAGTTAGTTCAGCACAGTGCTAAACACAAAACGCTACAACTACAAATGAGAGTCAAGAATTTGTGGTGTGTAGGAGGTGACTGTGGCATGTTCCTTCTCCGTGAGAACAGCGTTGAGGCATCACATCTGGGTCCCTGTTGTCATGGCACTGCTGCTGGTGGTGCCAACCTCTGAGCCCTCTGTCACGGAGACTTGAAGGCTCCAGGCAATTAGTCAAGCTCACCAAAGCCCCCCTAGTAATAACCAGTGGCCTCACCTTCTGCTTTGCTCTCGTGTGTCATTTGTGGATCTTGGCTCCTGGCCAAATCTTTTCTAATATACACCTATCGTTTTGTGGAAATAGGTATTCAGGGAGGTAAGAGAGTGGTCTTGGCCTCAGTCTATTAACACACGATTGATTTGACGTGCTGGAGGGACCGTGAGGCTTTACAGTTTGGAAATCATTTACAGGTGAACTTCTTTTAGCAAAATGTTCCATGAGACAGGGAACCATACTTAAATAAAAGAGAAAAGGAACAAATTCTAGGTGGGAGAAGTAAATTTAATAGATTGTAGCTCCTAATAGGTGAAAGAGACTAGAAAGTTATCAAAAGACCTCCTCCCTTGAGAGCTGCTCTGGTGGTCATGACTCCTGGTAAAAGCAGGAGTAGTCATGGGAGTTGGTAAATAAACTTGGACAGTAGAAAAAAGGCTTATTCCTGAGGGTTCTAATTTGGCTTCAATATTGAACTGTTTTGAACATTCCTAAAAGGAAGTTGCTAGATAAATTTTTCGTGAGACCGGAGTGATTTCCCTATGTTAAATATGTTCAGAGGGAAAAGGGAAAGGTTTTCCTCATAAAAGTAAAGCATGTGTCTTTAATAGTGGCATGACTTCCTGTGACTCTCTTTAGCGTCTCAGCCTCGGGACCACTGGCTCATTCTTATAACTTAATTTATCCAGTTGATAAAAGTGGCAGGCACATTAGTGAAAAGTAATGGGTTGTCATGCTATTTTTTATTGAACTGTGATATTTATTAACCTGTGTTGTCACAGTGACTTTACCTTGCCTTTAAGTAGTTTAATTGCCAATGTAAATGTTATTTTTCCCTGATTGTATTTGTCTGATGTCATGTCTTAATTAGTTCTGAAACTAAAACTAATCTTAAAATAACTTTTTTTTCTTATTTTCCCCAATTCAAGGTCTATGGTACCATTGCTTCAGGTGATATCAAGGGGTTCTCCTATGTCTTTTGAAGATTCTAGTCGAATCATCCCACTCTTTTACCTTTTTAGCTCCTTGTTTAGTCATTCGCTAATTTCCATACATGATAATGAATTCTTCGGTGATCCCATAGAAGGTAAGAATTTTGAGGAATTAGCTTGTTGCTGGCCACATAGCATCTCAGTTTTGCATAGAAAGGTTTTAAGCCTTAAACATCTTTCAGTGTGTGTTGAAAAATGAAAAAAAAAAATATGATAGAAAATTGGGTTATGTTTTTCAGTTGTAGGTCAAAGACAATCATCAATGATGCCTTTTACTTTAGAAGAGCTGATAATGCTGTCTCGATGCCTTCGAGATGCGTGCTTAGGGATCATCAAGCTGGCTTATCCGGAAACAAAACCAGAAGTTCGAGAAGAATATATTATAGCATTTCAAAGTATTGGAGTTACTACTAATTCTGAAATGCAACAGTGTATACAGATGGAACAAAAACGATGGATTCAGTTATTTAAGGTATAGAGTATGTTTTTGTTTCCTGAGGTCGAATAATATACAAATTTGTTTTGGCTTGACTCGTTTCAGAAAAATAGAAATACAGGTTTGTTTCAGGTATTCAGGCATAACTTTTAATTTGCAGAAAACAGTTTGGGCCAGGGTGGGGGCGGGGGCGGCTGGCCAGTATAGGAATCAATCCCTGGACCTTGGTGTTATCAGCACCATGCTCTAGCCAAATGAGCTAACTGGCCAGCCCTGCAAAACTTTTTAATTAAGAAAATTCATTTTTATTTTACATTCATCTTCTTTTAAAACCTTTTTTTTTTTTTTACGTTGTTACATCATCTTTTATAAATTATCCTTAGTACTTTTGGGACAAGTTGAAGTATTAATAAAAATGTTTAAATGTTATTTTTATTTTTATTTTTCTCTGAAAGATTTCTTACAGATTTTCTTTGTTTGAATCTTTTAATAAATTGATTAACAAAGGTGGAATATAGACCATTACTTTTTAATGGAAGTTATATATACAATATTTTAAAGTATCTTCATTTTTAACCGTGTAGAAGGAGAAGTTATGAGGTACCATGACTGGAATGTTGGCAGAAAATCACCACCACTGAGAATGTAACTATTGGGATAGAAAAAAAGAAAAGAACAGGGGGCTTGACTTCCCATGAAATTTCTGCAGCAAACACATCTAGTCAGCTAAAATTGCTCATTAAAGGAGTGAGAGCAGAAGAAATGCATTTTCCAAATTGAATGCTGGATTTACAGTCCGTTTAGTACCAGCGACCTCTCGCACACTAATGTTCAGTCCGAGTCATCAGCTGTCCCTTTGGGTCTTTTATCACTGCTTTTGTCAAGCTATCTATTTAATTGAAAGAAGTTAATTGAATGAAAATGATCAACTAAGCTTGTATTAATATTGCTAATGGAACTTTCTTCTTGGCCATGTTTGGAAAAAGATGTCAAGCTAGACTTTAGGAAAGGCCCATTAATGCTTGCACTTAACCTGATGGGCTAATTAAGGAATGCTTATTCATCCTACAAGTCCACGAGAGTCTCTATCCAGCCCATTCTGCCTGATTCTACAACACATTTCACTTATGAGCATGAGCATTAGTAGCAGTGAAAGTAACTGATAATGTTTTGATTGCACTGAATACAGTACTAATGCATCATTGAATTTATAATTTGTGCAGATTGATGTAATATATGTTTGCAGAATTTATTTTAATTACCTATCTGTATATTCCTAAGTAAAGTTTAAAGGCCACATGTTGAGTCCTTAATATATCCTTTCTTGAAGGTTGAAGATACTACCCCTTTTCTAAGTTAAAAATAAGCTATCTCACCTGTTTAAAATTTACAATTCTTATGTAAGCTTTTCCTGAATATGGGTATTATGGTAGCATATGTGTTTTCCTTTCAGTATTTAATTAAGCTCTGGGATCTTTGTTAATAAAGCTTTCCATTATGTAGGATATCAGGCTTTGTGTACAGTATCAGATAATTTCATTGTTTTATAGCACCTATTGAAAGTTTCATAATTTTCATATGACGCACTTATCTTTAGGACATAGAAATCTCTGAATTTAATAATGCTGTATAAGATATTTTCCAGCCAGCCCTGTTTCATTTCGTTTTTTCATTTCGTTTTGCTTAAGCATTGAGTGAAAATTCTGTAGAGGCTCTTTTTCTTGTGCCTTAAGTTGACTCACTGCCACTTTATTAATCACTGAAGGTTTTAAGAATTTTTTAAGCATTAATGTTAAGTTTCACTTTTGTTTTTGGTAAGGTTTTTTTTTTGGCTTGAAATCGACTTGTTACAAAAACCTTTTGAGTTTAGAATTGATTGAAGACAATTTTTTTAAAGGATTCCTATTCTTTGGCCAAAACCCTCCCCCCACAAACCATTTTATACTACATGGTATTGAGCTGAGTCCTAAAATTAATGAAAATCAAAGCATAATCTTTGAGTTATCAGATACTAGTTTTTCATCAACAAAACATTATTTTTATTATGAAATGATGAAAACTTACACGTGAGAGGTTCCTGTGTTCCCTCGTAAGAGCTTTGTGTATGTTAGTCATTTGCTGCAGTAATTCTTTGAGGAAGATCTGTAACCCTTCGTGGTTTACAGATAAGGTCACGTAGCTAGTAGTTGGTAGAGCCAGCTGCTACTCTACATTCCCCTCTGAAAAACACTAAAATAATTTGTCAACACTTTTTTATATTACAGTGCCACATTTGAGTTGAAGAACTTAAGGTAGAGTCAGCCAAGGAAGGTAAAAGCATTTTGCCCATGATTTCTTGCCTTCCGTTGATTTTGACAGAATTGCCAGTGATGAGACTTGACTCTCCACCAGCTGTTTTCATTTTCAGCCTTGTCGTGGTCCTCCCAAACTAATCTGTGTGGGAGGCTCCGTTGGCTGGCTACAGAACATAGAATTTTGAGTGGATAGAGTCATCTTTCTTTGTCACTGTAAGAATTGAGGTCAGTTTTTAAGTCCTGCATTGACACTGCTAAAACAGTTTATGCATTTATCAAATTTATATACTCTTCATGAAGTGTAATTTACAGCTATAATTGCTTTAGCTCTATGAGGAGATAGGAAATCCTGTTTTGATATGTCTTTATGTGCAATTACCAAACTTGATAGGAGTTACCTCAAAGGACAGTGTGGTAGGGAAATTAGGAACAGGGCTTCCATGCCTCGCTTGTCCATTTGTTTCTGCATGTGCTCGTATAGAGAGAGATCTGTGGTATAAAGAATTGTCACTTTCGTGGTGGTTGATTTGTATTTTCACTTCCAAAAATACTTTTTAAAAAAAGCGAACAGTTTGAACAACAGCACTGACTTAACTGTAATCCTAACATGTCATCGTTAACTGTCAGTGTTCACCAAACAGCACTAAGCAGTGTACCTGTATTTTGTTCTTATAGAGCAGTGCCATACCCTTTTCTATCTTTGATGATTTTTTTTTGTTTTTTGACTGCTAACGAAAATAGATACTTTAAGAAGTAATTTGTAGTGTTTTAAACATGTGCTGGAGAATACTAATGTCTTTCAAAATATACCAGTTTTAACAAGTAATAACTAAGGGCTATATAAAACTCAATTAACCTTTTGACAACAGCAATTCATACTAGTCATTACTTTCATTGGTTAGGGTGTTGTTACTATCAGTTATTTAAACACTCACATTATTTATCCCACACATACTGACTCAGCCCTACACTAGGGGATCATAAATGAATTCAGACTGGGTCCTTGTTCTTGCAGTATTACTGTACGGTGAGAAAAACAAACTTTGAACTAATTACAATGAGAAGAAAATGAAGTTAAGAGGTCAGTGCTATTGAAGCTCAGGATGGGAACACCGACTGCTCATGGTGTCTTTTGCTTCTGATTGACTATAGGAAAACTCATTCTCCTGCGAGAGGATATACTTAGAGCTGGTGCATTACCTGTTTTTCTCAAAAAATTCTTATTTAATATATTTACCACATTCAACATTTACCACACTTGGGCCGGCCCAGTGGCACACTGGAGAGTGCGCCGCTTGGGAGTGCGGCGGCGCTCCTGCCGAGGGTTCGGATCCCATGTGGAGACCGGTTCCTGCTCACTGGCTGAGCACGGTGCGGGCGCAACACCAAGGCTTGCGATCCCGTTGCCGGTCCCCAGTACGGGCGCGACACCGAGGGTTGCGATCCCGTTAACCGGTCAGTAAAAAAGGGGGAAAAACATTTACCACACTTAAATACCTGTGAATTATGTGTAAAGTGTGTGCTTTGAGCTTTTTGAAGAATTAACTAAACTGTTTGGTTTTACTTACCAGGTTTCACATAGCAGATTTAAGATAAAAAGAGATTTTTATTTAGTATTATAATGTAATTTAGTCTTCCATTTGCCTTTCAAAACTTGGACTATATGTACTTACTGTTTTGGGTGCGGTACTGTGTTCTTAAATATCAACTCTCTCCATTCAGAAATGTCATAATTTAACATTAGTAGCCTTAAGTCATCTAATTTATATAAACATTTATTATATGATAATACTATATTGTGTTATGATATAATACAGGTGAAGCTTAAGGATATTTCCACAAGATCAATTAAGCAAAATTTTCTTATGATCATCATCACCAATGAATTCTCAAACATAAGTGATCTTGTGAAAACAAGGAGTCTGTATGTTTCTAAGCAGTGTTTTTACTTGGATCTTTTTAATATTGGGGTTAGGGGAGACTTGCTTACAGTTATTACCTATTTTAAATTCAAATGGTACCTAATAGAGCATATATAACAGTTGTATGTGTTTCTGAGTATTTACTTAAATAATTTATTAGTTTCTGAGCATTTATTTATTTAGTTTAAGGTTTTGATCTAGCATGGAAGAACATGATATGGGACACCTGAGTTAACACATAAGTATGTTGTGTTTCTAACTTAAAATCTGCTAAACTATATAGGTTGAGCTAGACACAGCTAGTTATTCCAGTGTTTGCTTACTTATAACTTAATACACTGGTTCTTAAGTCTAACCACATATCAAATACCCTGGAGAATAGTTAAAAACAACTGTCAACTGACTCTGTGACGTGGCATCACTGGAGGTGGCATGCTGGTGTGGGTGCTCATCACTGCTCTCAGGTGACTCTAATATGCAGCAGAGGTTGAGAACCCACAGGCCGGACTCTACACAGAATTCACTTTGGGCAGATTTTATAAACTTTGATCTCAATTTGCAAAATTGGACTAATCTATGATTTAGGTATTGTTTAAATCTAAAATCTTTCAGAAAATTTGATTAAATTAATTAAAAGAAAATTTCCCGTCCAAATTCAGCACTGGTTATCTATTGATCCAGTTTTAAATTGTTACTTCAGTTTTCCTTACCTTTCATACTTAGTCAAATTTTGTAATTTTTTTTTTTTTTCCTTTTTGTCTTTTTTCGTGTCTGGCAACGGATCACAACCCTCAGTGTTGCGCCCGGACCGGGACCGGCAACGGGATCGCAACCCTTGGTGTTGCTCCCACACCTCGCTCAGCCAGTGAGCGGGAACCGGTCTGTATGTGGGATCCGAACCCTCAGCGGGAGCGCCACCGCACTCCCAAGCGGCGCACTGTAGCAGTGCGCCACCGGGCCGGCCCAAATTTTGTAATTTTTTAATGGTTACCTCCACAAACTTTCCTTTCTTAGTACTAAATATTTGTAGAGAAGTTGAGTTTGAGATACTGTAAGTGAATGGTTAGAAAAGGAATGTGTTTAAAGGTGTTTGGATGTCACAAACTAGATCCATTCAAATTTTCATGGTTTCTTAAAATTTGTATTTTTTTAAAGTTAGAAGAAAAATAGTTTATATGAAGGAAAAAAAAATGTTCTTAGCTGGATTTTAAGGAATCGTATGTGACATTTCTATAAAGGCATTTTGGAATTGGTCCATGGTTTGTCATGCCATATTTAGCAAATAAAAATATAGGCTACCCATTTAAGTCTGAATTTCAGATATATCACAAATACTTTAAAAAATATAGGCTGGCCAGTTAACTCAGTTGGTTATCGCAGTGTTATAACACCAAGACAAAGGGTTTGGATCCTCATACCAGCCTGCCACCAAAAAATAAAATATATATGTTGGCATAAATATGTATATAAAATTATGTCCTGTGCAATATTTCAGATGTACTTATATTTTAAAGACAGCAATATTTGGGACGTACTTATACTAAAAAAATATTTGATGTTTATCTGAAATTCAAATTTAACTGGGTGTCCTGTATTTTCTCTGGCATTCAAGTTTGGTTTTCTGTCCCCTTTATTTAAATTTAATTTAAAGTCCCACAGTGACCACCTCAGCACCCCTTCTTTGCCATGTCTTTTTAGAGTCAAATCATTTTTGTACCTTCTCCTTCCCTCTACCTCTCTCTCTCTCCTTCCCTCTCTCCCTTCTTTTTTTTTTTTGAAGAGGATCAATGGTAGTAGGACATTTTATAGGTAATATGTGATTACTTCTTTTTTTATATTTAGGATATGAAAATATGAAAGAAGATGCCCTGTATTGAAACTTTTTTATATTTAATTTCACAATAATTTAAAAGAGGAATATAAATGATGCCATTAATTGCCTCATACATAATTTAATAATGTTTGTGACCTCTAGAAAATAAGTGTCCTCATAAACAGAGATTGAATAGAGAGGAATATTAAGAGGTGGGTAAAATTTTATTTTCTGGAGCTAGGCAGACCTGGTCCTCCCCTTGCATGGCCTTTAGCAAATTACTTACCCTCAATAAAGCTAAGTTACCTTGGTGATGATAAACTCATCGGATGCCAGAATTCAGGAGGACGATGCAATTAAATAAATACATGTAAATGTTTGTCAGAAAACATGTCTTAAACAGTTGTGGTTTTGAAGGGTTAAGTTTCAGTATGGCAGCTGTTAAATCTGAATTTATTTAAAGTATAAATATAATTGGTCATGAAAATGGAAGGACAAGACATGATTTTTTTCCATACAAAAAGATTGTATGTTCTTCTGTCTCTGCTATTGGAAGAGGGCTTATGTTGAGTTTGTGTGGTGTACTCTGAACAACCTGAATTTTTCCGATATTTATATAACACATGTACTATAACATAATTCACTGAGATTTAGTCTTTGGAAGGGCAGAACTGACTGAAGAATTAAGTGCATTAGCTCAGTTACAGGACTTTGTTTTGACCATTCAGTTAACCGTGTAGAAACCCACAGCTAGGCTATTCCTAGTATGCCTACAGTAAGACATTGCTGTGTGTGACCAACACCCGCCTCCCAAGCAACCACAGCAGAGTTGAGGGTCAAGTAGTAACAAACTCCACATTTACACTAACTACTTAATTAAGCTAATTTCCACTGATTCAAAAAGGATAATATTACATAGTATTATGACAGATTTTAAAATGCCACAAGATAGATGCTACTTCTAAATCGATAAGAAATACCCAACAGTTAAAAAGCTGTGTTTTAGGTCTTGAGAGGTTGTTATTAACGTAGTTTTATCTGCATGGCTAAAGTGTTCAAATGTTTCTCTCTCCATGGGTAGGCTGTTGAAGTGGTGTCTGCATGATAGAGATCTGAGACATCAACCAGGGACCTTTTCTCACCCTTTTCCTTTGGGCACACAATTCCTGGTTTCCCTGCAGGCCAGAATTTACATTTCATAAAAGAAGCATTTGTATTTCTTTTGTATGTAGATGTTAAATTATGGAATTTTAAAGGGAAATCTCTATTAGCAATTAAGATTATGTAATCTTGCTTATCCAGTGGGCATATATGGAATTTTATCACATTACCTTATTGTCGTTACTTGTTTGGTTATTCAAATTTCATTTTATTTAATTAGAGGCAGTGTGCACACCAGCCTGGCTGACTTTTTCAGAAACTACCGTTATGGTCTTACTTTAACTCCATAGGAGTTGTATGATTGAGTCCTGATTATACAGGTTTAAAACTTTGGATTTACAATTTTGGTTTATCTTTGTATGTTACAAAGTACATTTCTATTCAATATAGGAGCTCAAGTCTTTTTTAAATAGTATTGTTAGATTTCTTTAGTCATATACCTATAAAATTTACAAATAAGTATTGATCCCAAAATCAGTCAGTAAGTACCTACTAGGTTCCCAGTTAGTTAGATTCTGTTCATAAGGAACTTATACTGCGTAGCTAGAGAGGACCTGTTGCTCACTGGGGAGAAAAATGATAACGAAGGATAAGCTATGACAATGTAGTGTAAGTTTGTGTAGGTCTGACCATCTGGGGAGGTGAGACTAAATTTTTGTGGAGTTATGGTGGGAAGTTGACCTAGCTCTAGAAGCTTATGTAAGGGAAATATTGAAGTTGTTTTTCTTTTTAAAAGATGTGAAACTGATATCTGGGGTGCTTCTTTTTTTCCCCAGTGCCCTTGAAACAGGGTTTCTCAGAAAAACAAGAAATGCTATTTGACCTTAAGAAAAAGTTTTACAAAATTGCAATACTTGGAGATGTCTTTTGTTATAGTTCACATGAGCTGTTGCAATTTCAGATTTGTGTTTCAAAACTTAATCTCTCCCTCATAACTTTTAAAAATGTGTGCACATATTTATGTTACTTTTTCTATATTTGTTGACATATAACTGGTTTGTACTTACATTCTTGTGGTGCAAAAAGAAGCCATTTCTGTAGACTGGCTTACTGGTCTGTGGCCAGATCTCAGTGCCTGGATGCCATTTTCTTGCAGGCATTTAGGTGAAAGAAGCATTCTGTGCCCCACCGTCATGTGCTTCTCTTACGTCTGGTCAGTAGTGGTATGTCCTGTACGCTTGTAGTTACCGAGCTGTTTGTGTGACACAGACCTGTTCTTCCTCTTCAGGTAATCACCAATCTAGTGAAAATGTTGAAGTCCAGAGACACGAGAAGAAATTTTTGTCCTCCAAATCACTGGTTGTCAGAACAAGAAGATATTAAAGCAGATAAGGTGTTACTGAAAGATCTTCTTATATTTTTTATTAAAAATATTTTTTCAGTTTTTGTCTTTGGGAAGAAGAGTAATAAATTCTTTAAAATTGCTTAATTTATTACTTATATACATCTTTTTAATAAACTTTATTAACTTTTAGTTTATATAATGGGACATATAGCAACATCATTGACCTGACTATGCATCCTGAGTTTATTAATCCTAATTTTCCCTTTTTAACCTCAAATTATGTTGAAGCGTTATGATTCTTCATTGGGGTTGAAAAATATTTTGTGTTTATTGGTATTAATGGCAAATGTATGTTCAGTACTTAGATGGATTTTATCCTTGATTTTCTGAAGGAGTAGAGATAAATTTGAATACTACTAAGATTTAGATTTAGATTCAATAGTATAATAGGAAAAAAATAAGTAACATTAACAGAGGACATGAGGTGTTCTCATTTTGATTTTTCAGAAAAAGTCATGACTGGATTCATTTCAGAATTTTGGGAGTGGGAGACAGGGAGTGGAGGGGTATGGAAGAAATAAGGTCACAGAAATATTAAAGAGAAGAAAATGTGAGCATTACTGTGTCCTCATGAGATAGTGTATCTTTACATTAAGCCAGTAGCCTCTGGCTCTGCCCACTGACAGGTCCAGAAACAGTGGCAGATCCTTCAGCAGAGAACAGCTCCAGGGCCCAGCATGGTGTCTCTTAACAACATTTTCCACCAAATAGAAAGTCCTTGGCACAGTGGTTGGTTTTTGGTGTGAGGAGGACCCTACAAGATGGGTGTGGGGCATTGTCACACTAGCATGCATGGGAGCCACAGAAGTCTGCTGCTGTCCTGGGAAAGGATCAGGAGCCACCTAAGAGCTCCAGTTGGTCATAGCTGGAAAATTTAAGCATCAGTAGAAATAGTTCCAGTGAACTCATATCAAACATGTTTAACCCTATGAGTTCATAATGATGCTAAAAAGAAAAACTTGATCGGTCACTTTCGTAGGATGCCAGGGAACCAGCTCATTATTTGGAATACAGTTTTGAAAAAAAGAAGTAATTGAGCATTTAGCCTACCTTTCCTTATGAACTGTGCCTCAGGCTCACCAGATAGTTAATGATGTGTGGTCTTTCCAACTAATAATATGTGAAAACGGCATTGGCGAACTAGAATCATGCCATTCTTCAGGCTCTAGTGAAGCAGATGACCTAGGTAAAGCTCCTCCCAGCAGGTTCCGCACGCTGGGCCTGTGGTCTCTGACTATGAGAGTCCCCAGGAGTTGAGGGGCTGGCACGAGAATACAAGTCACTCCACCTTTTCTTCCCTCTAAAAAGTTCCGCTGCGGAAAAATGTCAGCTGAACCCCAGAGTATGTTAGTGATGTGATTGATTTACATTTTGGCTCAGATTCTCTATCTCATCACTGGCCTGTAACAGTGCACACACCACACTCAGAGTAGCTTTGATCTCCTGTCTGCGGTGCCTCCGACAAAAGAGCACACCACCACCAGGGAATGTTCTTGCCAGAAATTCTAACCTGAACATGATGAAACCTCTAGATCTAACTATGAATGTATCAGAAGCAGAGGTGTTAGAGGTACACATTTAACAGCACCATGAGGATGCAATTAGCAAAATCCAGATCATGAGAAATTTTATAAGACAAAAGCCTCTGTTTCTTGGTTAAAAATTGCAAGAGCCAAAAATGAGGGATGAGAGGAATCAACAGATTAGAAAAAACTTAAAGTATGTTGTACCTGTCTTATTTGGGTACTAATTCAACCAAATTAATTGAAAAAGAAATATGAGACAGTGGATATTTGATAATAGAAATTGTTAATTTTTTAATTGTGACGTGTTTTACTTCATAAACCAGTTACATTATTATGATGATTTGCTATATCCAGATGTTGTAAATCGTTAAATAATATAATTAGATTTCTTTGGGATGTATTAGAGAAAGGAATTAAACTGTAAAAGTATTCAAAGGACAGCCAGCATAAGAGAGAAGGCATGAAAAGTTAGCCTGAAAGGATGTGAACATATAAGGTCCAGGAGGGCCCAGCTGGATTTAAATAAATGTAAAACACTGACTCTGTTCAAATATGACCAGGTAAAGGTTTGTACTAGAACAAAAGAAAGTGCCGAACGAGGTTGCTTGTCCCCACAGGTCACCCAGCTGTATGTGCCAGCGTCCAGACACGTGTGGAGGTTCCGGCGGATGGGGAGGATAGGCCCTCTGCAGTCCACCCTGGATGGTGAGTTTTCTAGCAGCTGCCACTTTCTTAAACACAGGTTTACTAAGATACAATTTACATACTGTAAAATTCACTCCTGTCAGTGTATGGTTCTGTGATTTTTGTTACATATAGTCATGTAATCACCACCAGAAACAACCACATAGACTAGTTTCATCATCCCCAAAACCACAATGTGCTCCTTGGTGCCAGCCCATTCCCTAGCCCCTGACAACCACTGATTTGTTTTGTCCCTATCGTTTTGCCTTTTCCAGAATGTCTTTGAATGGAATCCTGTGGTCTGTAGCCTTGTGAGTCAGACTTCTTTCATTCAGCATGAAGCCTCTGAGGTCTCTGGTGCTGCACAAGTCAGTAGTTTGTTCCTTGTATTGTTCAGCTGTATTCTATAATGTGGATGTACCATAGTTCGTTAATCCATTCATCAGCTAAAAGACATTTGGTCATTTTTTCAGTCTCTGGCGATTATGAATACAGCTGCTGTAAACTTGATGTGCAGATTTTCATGTGAACATACATTTTTCTTTCACTTGGATACATATCTGGAAGTAGGAATCATGAGTCATGGCAGGCATGTGTTTAACTGTAAGAAGCTGCAGATTTGTTCTCTGATGTGGCTGTACCAGTTTGCATTCAGACCAGCAGTGTGTGAGGGTTCCAGGTGATCCACATCCTAGACAGCACTTGGTATTGTCTCTTTTTAGAGTTTAAATTTTTATTTTAGCCGTTTAAAAAGGTATGCAATGATATCTCACTATAGTTTTAATTTGTATTTCCCACCTGACTAATGATGTTGATTGTCTTTTCATGCACTTGTTTTAATTATTGAGTACTGAGAGTTTTTAATACATTCTGGATATAGTTTCTTTATCAGCTACATAATTTGCAAATATTTTCTCCTAGTCTGTGGTTTGTCCTTTTCTTTTCTTAGCAGTGTGTTTTGAGGAGCCGAAGTTTTTAATTTTGACATAATCGTTTTTATCATTTTTTTCTTTATGAATTCTGTGTGCTTTTGGTGTGCTATCTAAGAAACCTTCACTTAACATAACAGTTTACTTTTCTCTAATATTTTTCTTCCTAGCTGCTGCTCAGTTGAGGTATGCAATATGTAATATATTTGTAATCTGTATTTATAGTTTACAATTTACTGTCAGCTTCCTGAAGCAAGATTTTGCATACCTTTTGTTCTTTATTCTCATTTGCTTTTAGTTTCTGGGGTCAGTGAAGGAGATGGTACTACTAGACTTCAGTCTTTAATTTGGAAATTTTCATGTTTCCACCATAGTAGATGAACCTTGTGAGGTTTGTGTTTGCTGTGTCTAGTGAAAATAGGACATCAGGCATTAGAATCTTATGTCAATTTGCTTAATGTTTTATAGATGCTTAGTTTATATTTTGATCAAAATTGATTTATCAACAGTTTCTATTTAAGTTTTGTTAGAATTGTTGAGATATAATTTTTGTTTTCCAAAATGTTAAATAACTTTTTGTTTTTGCAAGAAAGTAGAGGATAAAATTTATGGGAATAAGCACATACGTTTGTGTTTAAATTCAAGATATTTAGTATTTTGTGTCATTTACTAGAATAGCCACACTGTATGCATTATGATGTGTTTATTTTTAGTCACAAAGTAAAATCTTCTATTTTTGCCTTGGTGAATAAATTTTGAGGTTTAAAATATTAGCCTGTGCTCTCACAGATTTACACCCAAATATTTAAACATAAATTGCTGTCTTGTATAATATTTTTTTCCTTACAGATCTTGTTTTTCCAGTATAGCCCTGCAGTTTGGAAATGGCTAAAATATTAGAATGGCTCAGCTGGCTTGGCTGAGGTTTAAGGGAAATAGGCAGCTCTTATAGTTTGTCACTTTCAGCAGTCCAGAGTCACATGAATCAAAGAATGAATAAATAAAAAAAGAACAGTTGTTTTCATCTATTTTTATTTTTTCCCTTTTCTTAGTCTTATCTAAAGCATGATGAGATGTTTCAAGAATACTTAGATTACCAAAGTAGCCTTGCTTTTGTTGCATATTTTGTACAATACCTGTAAGTTTTTCTTTGTTGTTTAGCAGCTGTCTAGGTCCGGTCATCCCTATATAGGATCCGAACCCGTGGCGGGAGCGCTGCTGCGCTCCCAGCGCCACGCTCTCCTGAGTGCGCCACGGGCTCGGCCCTTAAACTCTTTTTGAAGCATAACTTATACAGAGAGAGATGATTTTTTTAAGTAAAATTTAATTTTTATTTGCTGTCACATGAATGCATAATTATTCTACAAATCAAGAAGTAAAAATCTTACACAATGGATTGTCTAAATTCTAGGCAGGCATTCTCTGCCCCAAAACCTAGTATTGAATGATCAAAATATTTTGTCTTTCTCTGTAATGATATTTCTTCCAGGCCAGAGTTCATTTGTCATTCAAACCCTTTCAGTGCCACTACATTCATTTTTAAAATATGGTCAATATGGTGGTATGAAAACCACAGCAAACAATGTGTGATTTGTTAATCCCACTTAGTTTGGGGCAGGATGAGTTAGTCACTAGGCTGTCACACTGTCTAAGCACAGTCTGTTGTATTTAGTTGCCTTTTTTTTTTTTTTAATTCAAATGGAAAAACCTGAATTTCTAAATACCTATGTATTGATGATTCGTATTTCCTTCTAAAAAGAGAACCTTTGATGGGGAAATAGAAATAAAATTAACTAAATAACCAAATTCTTTGAACAGATAGTTCGTATCTCTTTCCTCTGTATGCTCTTGTAACTTAAAAGGCCTTTAGCCTTTGTTTTTATAGATCATGTGTTTTCTGGACATAATAATCATATGTATAATAATGATATATAATTAAAATATTTTGAGGGCTTTAAGGTGCTAAAATTGTTCAGTTTTTAAAAATCAAATTATACTAAAGCTTCCTGTAAATAAAATATAAAGAATTTAGTATTTCTTAATTATAATTTTAGAGAGATGGGACCGTGTCTACCAGTAGTGGGATGATGAAGTGTTAAATTTTGAGAATATACTTAATTGTCATTAAGCTTTATTGTATCCTCAAACACATAAAAATAATTCCTGATGGATATTTTCAGTGGATGATAGTTAAAAACTTGTCACTCATTATTCCTGCTAGTTGAACTTTATTGTATAAAATTTCACCTACCAAAATGAATATATTTTGTGTTTGTAAACACATTATATTTGAAGAATTCTGAGTCCAGTGGAGTTTTGGTAGAGTAACTATAGGGAGGCAATAAATATGTTATTTACTGCAGAGATAGCCATGTACTTCAAAAGGTTGGGCTAAAGAATATATGTTGTGGTGAACTATTACATACTGGTTTCCTAAGAATGAATTGCTATTAGAGATGTTAAAAGTGATGGTAAGATTCCAGCTGGTATCCTGCCTGGCAGTTAGTAGGCACTCAGTAAATCTGCTGCATATTTGTTGAATAAATATGCAATAGATTTCAAAATACTTCAGTAAGATGCATTTTATGTTTTAGTTTTCACTTACATAGAGAGTATGAAAGAGTTACTATTACTGAGAGTTATTGAACTGATAAAAATCTTCAGGGTTTTTCCTCGTTCTTAAAATGAGTGATGATTTATGGAGCCGCACACAGCCCTATCCTAGGTACTGTTGGGCCTGGGAGGAACCTTGTTGACACAGTAGGAGGAAAGAGCACACACAGGGACGGGGACACGTCCCACGGGCAGACCTGGCTACACTCAGCTCAGCGCTGGTTCTGGTGCCCAGACGTGCACTTGGGATTTAATAGGTGATTGAAAAGGTCCCTTTCAAGGCAGATCAAGTAGTCTTAAGAATGATTTTATAAATCCTAGCCTGAGTAACTGGCAGTGGAAATGGAAAGGAAAGCACAGATGAACTAATCAAGTTTTTATAATGTATCTTAGTAGGTTTGGAGGCCCCACCACTGTCTGTGTCTGAGGAAAGACAACTCGCCATCCTCACAGAACTACCTTTTGTGGTTCCGTTTGAGGAACGGGTAAAGGTATGCAGCTTGGTTTCTTTATTGATTAACTCACTACATTTTATGTTATTTATCATACAAGTGTTAAAAAATTAACACACCACCACCAACAAAAATCTCTAAAGTTCTGTATTGCCTAGGTGGTTATATAATTTATATTTTTCTCCTTAGGTTGTAATAGCTAGCAATGATTTATAAAACCCAACCAGTTACCTCTTTGTGCAAACCGAAAATATTTTTCCCCTTAGTTGTAACTGGTAGAAAGGCCTGTTACACTATAGAATTCTTATAGTGGGAGTCTAAGTTCCTTTCTCTCGAATAAATTTTGCACGTTTTTGAAAATACAAACTTTTGTAAAGGTATTCTGTACATTTATATTAAAGTTACTTACCACAAACACTATTTTAAAAAAAGAAATGGATAGGTATCTTAATTTTGTTTGTATTCACCAGCTATATTTAGCAAATTTCTAAAAATTACTAGGTTCTATTCTTGGGTAATGGCTTCAAGAGGGTTTTTTTTTTTTTTAGGCCTACACACTTTCTTTGCAGTGTGTAAAGAAAGAGTTGCTTTTCAAGCTGTTGATTTTTTTTCATTAAAAACCACGAAAACACATAATATTACATAATTCCTGAGCTCCCTCTACTGGAATTTTTTTTTTGTCTTTTTTGTGACCGGTAAGGGGATCGCAATCCTTGGCTTGGTGTCCGCACCGCCCTCAGCCAGCGAGCACACCGGCCATGCCTATATAGGATCCGAACCTGCGGCAGGAGCGCACCCAGCGCCGCACTCTCCCAAGTGCGCCACAGGGTCGGCCCCTCTACTGGAATTTTAACATGAAAAAAATTACTTGAATTTCATTGTTACAGAGATGTTTCACTAGTATTAGTGTATAGCTTTTACAGAGCTGTTCTTCTTTCTTCCCTGCACCTCCTAAGCTTTTATGAAGGATCTGTAAATGAAAATGTACTGTAGCATGGGATTTTTGAAATTTATTGTAAAATGGGGGAAAGGAGCAGTATTAGAATACTTAAATATTATAAATTTACTGATAAGTCAGTATTTGATACCTTGACTATTAAAATTTATTTCAGAATTTATGGAGATAAAAAGTTAGGATTTATTTAGCGGTTTTTCCTTTTGGTTGCTTGTGTTTATAACAGAAAGTCGATTGTTTCTAATAACTTTGCAATTTCCCCTGTTTGTTAGATCTTTCAAAGGCTGATTTATGCAGATAAGCAAGAAGTTCAAGGAGATGGTCCATTTCTGGATGGAATTAATGTCACAATAAGAAGAAATTATATTTATGAAGATGCTTATGATAAACTTTCCCCAGAAAATGGTATGTGTAATTCTCTATGTATGTACATGACAAGGGGAGGTTGGGGAATCATTTTAGAAAATGGAGGTCATTAAAAAAATTAGTGTTCATCATCTTGTTTTATAATGACGTTTTAAAAATGAAACGTAGGTCAGATTTGGGAGATATATCAGATAGTACAAGGTACTTCAAAGCATTTGTGGAAAAATAAAATTAAGAAAAATACAAATCTTTCCATGAACTTTTTGAAGAACCTTCATATTCCCAAAACTGACAGTTACTACATAAGAAACCTTTTTAAATATTGATCTGCTTTTAAAGGCAAGAAACTAACACCTCCCCCCACCCAATTGTCCATCTCTAAAATTTCATTTACAACCTATAATTCCAAAAATGTTGGTGGCAGTCATTTACCTTCTGTATCTTTTATATAAATATATATTTATGTAAATATCATAAATTGTAAACCAAATTAAATATACCAAAATAAATGTCATTGCAATCCAAATTTCTTTATAAAAAGACAAGTGCTTCAATGACAGTACTATTAGTAAGTGAATTACATTGTAACAATAACTGGAGTGGCATTTGGAGGTCAGTGACCCATGTTCTGTCTCATGTTAATATTTGACTCTTACCGTTTAAAGTTTACTTATATAGTAGCAGTCTTAACTTCACAATATCATGTTCATGATGCAGCATTAAATCAGTGTTGAATCAGTGCAGAGGGGATTAAAAATGAAAGCTTATGCAGAATCTAAAATTTAAAATGAAAGCTTGTGTTCAGATCTTTGAGAGATGGTAGGTTGTCAGCTGTGAAATAACAGTTGCCTTTTCTTTCTGGGGAGCAATTTAATTTTCTTCTAGGAAAACAAAACCTAGTTTTCAATAATTTTTACTGCTTAGATAGAGAGCTAATTTTGTCATAATGTGGGAATAGTGAAGGAGAGGTAACATCAGTTGTTCCCCTACTCTATTCCAGGTTTTTGTAATTTACTCTTGTCATTTAATCTATACTATGGTCCTCTGAAGCCCAGTACTGGAGTTCTAACTCAAGTCTGAGTACAGGCTGTGAACTCTCCACCATGCCAGGTTTTCTTGTCTAAGATATTTTGATTTCAAAATATTAAATGTGGGGGCCGGCCCGGTGGCGCACTGCTACAGTGCGCCACTTGGGAGCGCGGCGGCGCTCCAGCCGAGGGTTCGGATCCCACATACAGACCAGTTCCCACTCACTGGCTGAGCGAGGTGCGGGTGCAACACCGAGGGTTGCGATCCCGTTGCCGGTCCCGGTCCGGGCGCAACACTGAGGGTTGCGATCCGTTGCAGGACACGAAAAAAGACAAAAAGGAAAAAAAAAATTAAATGTGAAAGAGTTGAAATCAAGTAGTCTGACTAGTCTAACTGATCATCTAATTGGGGACTGAGCGTACTTTCAAAAAAAAATAGTTCTCCCTTCTTTGAGATCCCACAGTATCTCATACTATACCAGTTGGTAGTTCTTACATTGTGATATTTTATTAGCTGATTTCATTTTTATCTCCCCCTTGTCTGAGGTCCTTATGGCCTGGGATGGAATGAATCATTTACTCTTTGGTCAGTGCACATGGATGTTTATTGAATTTATGATTAAACCCTGGGAAAAACATATCAATAGGACAAAACAATAAATTTGCAAATGATCAGCACAGTGTTTAGAGAAGAGTGAGATGCTCAGTGTTGGAGGTCTTTGTGAGGCCCCTGAGAAGGAGGAGGGAGCCTCATGGGTGAGGTTCCAGCAGAGGGCATGGGTGTTCCTGCAGTGGCTCATTCTGCACTTCAGTGACAGGAGGCCCCTGAGAAGGAGGAGGGAGTCTCATGGGTGAGGTTCCAGCAGAGGGCACGGTTGTCCCTGCAGTGGCTCATCCTGCTCTTGGATGACAGGAGGCCCCTGAGAAGGAGGAGGGGAGTCCTGTGGGTGAGGTTCCAGCAGAGCGCACGGGTGTACCTGCAGTGGCACATCCTGCACTTGAGGGACAGGCTTTTGTGGAGGCCAGGATGTGTGGATGTGTGAGCTCTGCAGCCACAGTGAAAATATTAGCTTATTTATCAGTGATTTTAAATTAACTGCGAAAACTGTTTCATGTAGGTGAGTTTTAGGACATTACCGCCCAGTTAACTCCAAATTTCCTAATGAATCCTTAAACTTTAAAAATTATTCAGAGCTGATCATACCCCAACTCCCTAAGTGCATGCTGATAATTGCACTGAGCTTAAAGGATGTGGAAAAACTTTCTCATAATATTTGTGTTAAAATGCTTAAAATCTTTACAAGATGTTCTGTAATTCAGGCTTTATTAATAATTTTTAAGCCATGTGTTAAAATTGTTTGGTATTTGCTAGGCAAATTAATAAAATTAAGTATCATCTCAGAGCATTTAATTTACTTATGAGAAAATCATTTGACCTGCTTTGTTGACTGAGCATTTACATATGACCAGTTAATGTGATTATTCCATATATCATCTAGTTATTAAAGTAAATCCATCCTTTAAGGGTGCTCAGTATCTCATTTCATCTCAGCACTTTTCTGAAGTGGAGGCATTAGTTCGCCCCATTTTACAAACAGGTTGACACAATGGATCTCAGAGAAGTCGATTGCTTCTGCAGTCAGGCACAAGGTGAGCACAGACTGGGGTCACTAACTCTTTTCCCACTGCACTACACTGCCTTGTTGCGGTATTGTGCCATGTAAGAGTGTGGTTTGAACATGAACTTCTCCACATGGAGAATATGGAGAAAAAGTCATATGTACTTATGAGACTGTTGTGTGACTTGTAAAGACAGTATGTGCAGTATACCTGCTACAGGCCCCGGTGCTCCGTAGTAAGGTCCTCGTGTCTTTCACTGTCACAGGAGAGAATGTGGCAGAGCTGGCTGTGACCTGTCCTGTGGTCGGTTCCTGAGAGCCTCACTTATCTGTGCTTTTGTTGATTGATTTGTTTTGTTTCACTTAATGGACAGAATTAATTACATTGTTTTGCTGAAGAGAAAATGGTAATAGGGTAAAATCAAATGAATATTTTCCATGGCTTTTTTCACTAAAACCTTCCTGTGTAAATAGGTTTTTATAATCTATCCATAGAAACAAGTAGTGGCAAGATACCTAGAAGGCTAGATTTGATTCTGAAAATATTATTGTGCTATTATTGTATATTGCTCTTTACAGAAATGAGCTTCAGGAAACCACAGAATCTCAATTCTAGCCATAATTAAAGGGCTGCCTTTTGTGAATGGCCATTGAGGTTCCTGGAGAGAGTGACACCGCCTCCCCCTTGAATATTGGTGTTACATTTTGAGAGGGTTAAAGGATGAACTGTGGTTGAACATTTCCCACTTACAAAGTTTTTATACTTACAATGTTTACAAAATCTGCTGCTGCTAACCCCTGATAATCAGGTTGTGAGATATTATACGTGACAAGTAAACGTTTGTATTTCTTTCTTAAAATTGGGTATTGCGAGGATATATGTAAAGGTAAGAAATACCAAATGTATTTTTGTGTTGCATCTATAATTAGCTGATTGGACTTTTTTTGGAATTTTATCTAGAACTTGAGATTGAACATATTTCGTAATCATATTAATCAAAATAGATGCAAATAACATGTTAGTGGAATTTAATTATCAGTGAAAAGCATATTTTTATATAAGCATAGTGAAGCTAAAGAAATTGAGTGTTTTAGTGGAAAAGCACCATAGGCTTAAATTATGTCACCACTACCTGTTACAATATTGACTATGTGACTTTAGAATAAATCATTTATCCTTCCTTGTCCTTGGTTTTCTCACTGCAAAATGGAGATAATTCTTAATCCAGAAGGTCATTAAAGGATTTGAAGTAATACATATAAGTTTTGTAGCATAAATTGTAGCTCGGGGTAAATAATCAGTGGTAGCTGTTGATATTACTTAAAGCATGAGAGCAAGCTGTAACCAAAATAGTTTGGGTATGTCCACCTGTCTTCCAAAGGAAATGTGGGAATCGGCACAGAGGTCACGCGCTTGGGAGTCTGCTGGCCGTGCACAGTGACCCTTTCTTGGGCTTGCTCAGTGAACAGCAGAGTTGTCACTCCTATGTGTGGGGACTGTAAACCTCAGTCGATAACGCTGAATTATATTTGAAAACATAGAATATTTATATTCCAGGTACTATAACTTCAAAATTACTGACATTTGTACAAAGTAATACTGAGAAAAGCAGGTTTTTGAGGAGATTGCCTAGAGGCTCTACCAAGTATGCATTCTGCTAAACCCCTTTTCCAGATGTTTCTAGAGGTCACCTGCGCCTGAGATGCTCCAGGTCACATATGTTTGGGTGATTCTGCACACTCATATGAAAGATAGCAGCAGCACACGAAGCCCGGGAAGGTTGCTTTTCTACCTCCCTGACTTGGCACAGCAGCACGCCCCCAACTCCCCTCCCTCCGCATCCCCTACCTCCTCTTCCCCTCCCTCCTACTTCTCTCTCTGTTCCCTCCTCCTTTCTCCTCCCCTCTATTCCCCCCTCCCCAGTTTTTTTTTTTTTTTTGCAAAGCACCTGCAGAACATTCTTGGGAAAGGATAAAGGACATTTCAACTCTGTTCCCTCCTCCTTTCTCCTCCCCTCTATTCCCCCCTCCCCAGTTTTTTTTTTTTTTTGCAAAGCACCTGCAGAACATTCTTGGGAAAGGATAAAGGACATTTCAGTGACTTTCTCAAACCTGTTCTCTGATCCATCCTGTCCATCAGAGCACATCTTACTTGGCACACCTTTTTTTTTTTTTTACTTTTGATAGGATCACTTTTATTGACTTGTATTTGGGGATTATATCCTGAAGCTTATGTTGAAGTCCTGTTGTATTCATTGCAAGTGAGTCCACGGACATATTATTCCTACTTAGGAGGACCTGTGTGAGAAATTTCACTCACGTATCAGAAACAGTTGAGCAGCCTCGTAATATAAAAAAAAAATTAATTTAATCTTTGCAGCAAATTATATAACCAGTAATTCTCCCCTTTTGTCAGCCGAATATAGCCGAATGAAGATTTTGGAATACTGACTCTTCCCAAGAGTTCCTGTATCACTCACCACATTCAGAGGTTCTCTGTAATGTTAACTTCATCAGCATCTTCTTTATTCATTTTTCTTGGGGACGATGATATATGTTCCAGTATCATCCACTCTGCTACTCTGCGAGCATTTTAGTCTGTCATATTCATTAGAACATGGGAGATAATTTTATCTTTTTCCTGAACACCACCCCTCTTTTCTCCATTCTTGACATATTAATGTAAGGGAACTGCTTTCTCTCTTTTTCCATTGTAGGCTCTGGGGAAGATCTTGGTCAGTCTGTCTCATCTCTTTTTATAATTTCATTGCTGTTTTGAGACGTGCATTAAAACATCTCTAAATATTCTCGCTCCTCTTCCCTAAGACTCTGTGATACAGGTTGAGCATCTCTAATCCGAAAATCGAAAATCTAAACTGCTCCAAAATCCAAAACTTTTTGAGTGCCAACATGACATTCAAAGGAAACACTCATTGAAGGATTTTGGATTTTGGATTTTCAGATTAAGGATATTCAACCAGTATGTATTCTGCAAATACTCCAAAATCCAAAACACTTCTGGTCCCAAGCATTTAGGATAAGGGATACTCAACCTATACTAGTTTATTTAATTGCTTTCTTTTAACATCTTTTCTCCTTGCCCTCTCTCATTTTGGACAGAGCCCGATTTGAAGAAGCGGATCCGTGTGCACTTGCTCAATGCCCATGGCCTGGATGAAGCTGGCATTGATGGCGGTGGTATCTTCAGAGAGTTTTTAAATGAACTACTGAAATCAGGATTTAACCCCAACCAGGGGTTCTTTAAGACTACTAATGAAGGGCTTCTGTACCCTAACCCGGCTGCTCAGATGCTTGTGGGAGATTCTTTCGCCAGACATTACTACTTCCTAGGCAGAATGCTTGGAAAGGTAAAGCAATCTTTATTTAAAAATAGATGTCAGACCAAAAGATGTTGACATTTTGTGTTTCCGTATGGTTGTTGTCGAAGTTTCATGGATGGTCTTTATTTAGTGAACCTTGAATAGAACTTTTTTACATAGTAACTACAGTTCATCATTATATATTACATGCACAGTAATTATATACAAAAATTATTGGCGTAGTGTGGAAAACATGGGCAACATGATAAAATTCTACCTATACAAGCATGTTGTGTGTGCTGTAAATATTTTAAGTCTTTTCATGGTTACTCTTATTGATAATGTTAAAAGTGAATATTTAAGGTTCTGTACAATTTTAAAATGCTGTGAGATGGAAGATCATAGTTATTTAGTATGGCTTAAGTGTTAATACATACTGTATGCAAATTCTGCGAAAATTTTACATTTAAGGATATTCCGGTAATGCACTAGTTACCAGAGTCTGCCAACCATTTGTACAAACTGGACTTAGGCTTTATTGTAAATGAAAGGGAAAAAATTAATTATACAATCTAGTGGGAAGTTCAAATTTAGTGGTTAAATGTTCGTAGTACTCCCCATTCAAGTCAGGAGGAAGATATGGACACACACTGGTGCCAGTCCTCTTCATTTCTCAACTGATGGTCCCAGCCTGGGGGAGTGTCATGGTGTGTCATGGGGAGACCAGGAGGAGACAAGATTTTGTGTAAACCAGGGGTGACTAACTGTTCCCCCATGGGTCAGGTCCAGTCCAAAATGTCTTGTTGGTTTTTCTTTTTAGTTGTTACTCGCATTTATAAGTGGGGAAGTTTTACATACAAGTTTTTATTTCTAGGTTATGTTGTTTGTTTTATTTTAGTTACTTCTTTGAAGTTTTAAGTAAATTTAGTATTGGTGATTACTAATCCTAGAAGAAGAATGTGGCTAGCCAGTAAAGTCAGGAATTGAAATTCATGCCTAAACTGTTCTGAACATGGGAGAGGGGGGAAATAATCTAAGTTATTTCCATGGGAAATTGCAAATTAATGATTCCTGATTTTTCTTCAAATGATGGTAATTGTGAGATAGAGAGAGAGGGCGTGGTGGTTTGGGGGATGTTTATAAGGATTCCCACGGTATTCAAACTCTTAAATACTCACTAGAATACTCACGAACCTGGATCCACTTTCAGAAGACATCTTTCTCATATTATTTCCTTGTTTGTTTTCATTATTGGTTATGTTTCTTGCAGTGTCAAAGAAAGATATAATATATCTGCTACTTTAAAGTAGCATTGCATAGTGCATATGACATAATCATTAAAGAGATTATTGTTAAATAAAATTAGGGCTGGCCAGTTAGCTCAGTTGGTTAGAGCGCAGCCTTGTGACTCCAAGGTCAAGGGTTCAAATCCCCAAACTGGCCAGCTGCCAAAAAAACAAAACAAACAAACAAT
Source organism: Galeopterus variegatus (assembly GCF_000696425.1). Taxonomy (NCBI): domain Eukaryota; kingdom Metazoa; phylum Chordata; class Mammalia; order Dermoptera; family Cynocephalidae; genus Galeopterus; species Galeopterus variegatus. Next base: position 903,785 of record NW_007726211.1, on the reverse strand, counting down.
AAACCAATAAACCGTCTTACCTGTTTTGAATGCATCCTTGGTGTATTGCTATATAAGTAGGTAAAAGTTTTTATATTTTAGTGGAATTTGTTAGTGTTTTTTGGGTAGCTTGGAAATGCATTTTTATTTCCCATGTTTAAAATAGTTGAAGACAGGTGCCTCATAGTCAGTATTCATGCTCAGCACATTTTTAGAGACAGATTGAGTTGGGCCACAGGACTGTAATCAGTGCGTATGGCTCCTGCAAGTCAAAGTGTGGCCAGAAGTGGCACTTCGGAGCAGTGGCCAGCAGACTACAGCCACTGGACCAAGTCCACCCACCCATTCTTTTGTTTAAATAAAAAAAAAGAAGAAAGAAAAAACTGTTTTATTGGAACACAGCTAGGCCTGGTTACCTGCGTGTGTTCATGGCTGCTTTCCAGATATGGCAGAGTTGAAGTGTTTGTCATCTGACCTTTCACAGGAGGCCTTTGCCAGCTGTGCTGTGGAACTAGGACGACAGGCAAATCATAACAGCCTTAGTGTTCCATGATGAGAAGTTTGGGCTGTATCTTATGGGTAGTAACTCAGGTGATAGACCTACTACATTTTTAAGGGGACATTCTGGTTACCATGAGGAAAATAGATTTTAGAGGATAAAACTCAAAGTAGAAGAGATAAGAATCTGGTCCATCGGTGTAGGTCATAGGTGGCCCAAATTACGGTAATGTCATGCTTTCCGTGAGAAGAGCCAGGTAGTAGGAGGACTGAAATTTGACCACTGGTTCATCAGCAGGTTTTTGTTTATTGGTGATTTTTTTGTTAAAACAGTTTTATGGAGTTGTGATTCACATACCGTGCAATTCCCCCATTTGTGTGTGTGGTTCAGTGGTTTTAGCATAGTCACAGAGTTGTGCAGCCTTCACCACCATCGATTTTAAAACATTTTCGTCATCCATATCCATTAACTCCTTTCCCCTGCAACCCTAGGCAAACAGTAATCTACTTTTAGTTTCTACAAATTGACTTGTTCTGGCCAATTCGTATAAATTGAACTGGCTTCTTCCCCTTAGCGTGATGTTTTCGAGGTTCATCCAAGTTGTAGCATTTATCAGTACTTAATTTCCTTTTATTGCCAAGTAATGCTTCATATGCCACATTTATTTGTTCGTTTGCCAGTTGATGGGCATTTGGTTGTCCTTGCAGTGTCTTTCATGGCGTGGTATGACAAAAATGTGTTTGCTTCAGGTTGAGGAACAAGAAGTGGAAGGCACAAAAATGGAAAGGGACATGGATGGCCTTTTTCAGAAGATGTGGCTCTGAGGGAAACGGGAGGGAGGGTCCCTAGAGAAAGAGCAAGTCCCAGGAAAGAGTGGGCAGGCGGCTTTCAGGGACTGGGGAGTGTCCCTGATAAGGGACCAATGAGAGGGGCAGTTTGGGACACAGGAGAAGACTCAGCAGAGATGCCTAGAGCCCTGTTTTCTAGAACTCCCAACAGGGTGGATGCAAGCAATCACGTTAGGACACAGGGACGACAGTGAGCGTTGGAAGAGATGGCCACTTCCTTAACCATTACAGCCACCGTGAGAACGTCTTGCACACTCCCACACACACACATCCGTCCAACGACACAATTTCTGGATTTCTATTATGAGGGCAAGGGAGAAAGAAAACGAACAAAATATTATATAAGCAAAATATTATAGCAGATCCCAAGAATAAAGAAGCATTCTAAATTCAAGATAAAGAATTCTTTGGGCATTCAGGCAGAGAGATCAAATCACCTTTAAGGAAGAAGAATTCAGTGTGGGCTCTGACTTAGGAGCAACAGGGCACACTGAAAATACAGTAGAGCAGGGGCCAGATAGTAAACATTTTAGGTTCTGAGGGCCATACCGTCTATGTTGCATATTCTCCTTTTTAAATGTAAAACCCTTTGAGTACTATTTAAGAACGTGGAGCCGTTCTACACGCTCAGTGTGTAGTGATGGTCACAAGCTGTGGCTTGAAAGCCCTGTACTCATACCATGTGGTCACACATGGCTCCATCTGGTGTTCTTGCTGGTGGGGCTGTCCTCTGAGACAGCTCCCCAGTCTGTCTAAAGTGTGACAAGGGGAGTGAACAGCTACAGCAGATCTCCTGCTATCGTTCTTCCTCGTTTCTGGATTACGTAATTGAAAATTGTCCTGAATTGTAAGGCAGTCAGCTTTTAAAAATGTATCATTTGCTGTAAGAACATAAATGTGAATGTTCTAATCCAGGTTTCTTTGATGTTTTAAATGCCCATGCTTATAAGACTATAAAGTATCTTCTGTAAACGCTAATTTCATACTATTGTGTCCATTAAAAAGACATACTAACTGACTTAATAGCAATGTTTAGTTATAATTAGCAATATTTTGTTTATAAACTTATGACATTTGAGCTTATAAAATATATTTAAACTAATAAAATATGGATTTTCATGTTTTATGTATTAGAGCTTACCGCAAAATATTATTATTTAAAAATCAGATGCTGAGTGTTCTAAAACGACTACAATAAACAGAGATTAGGCTGTTTTTCATTTACATGGTTGAGTAGGTTACTGCTTAGTGACTGTTTGCTAGGGCTGCCACAACAAACTACCACAAATTTGAGTGGCTTTAAAAAAAAAAAATTTATTCTCAGTTCTGGAGGCCAGAGTCCAAAATCAAAAACATCAGCAGGGCTGGTTTCTTTATAGAGGCTCTGAGGGAGACTCTGTTTTGTGCTTCCTCTTGTCTTCTGGTGTCACTCACAGTCCTTGGTGGTCCTTAGTCTGTAGGTTCATCACTCCAGTCTCCGCTTCTGTTCTCTTGTGGCCTTCTCCTTGTGCGTCTGCATTCAACTTTCCCTCCTTTTATAGGGGCACCAGTAATTGGGTTAGAGCCCACCCTAATCCAGTCTGACCTCATCTTAACTTGATCATCTGCAAAGACCCTATTTCCAAGGAAGGTCATATTCACAGTTTAGGACTTGAGCTTATCTTTTGGGGGAGGTGGTTCTACCTGCTATAGTGACATTGAGCCCAAATGGTAAATTGAACGCCTGCTATGCATACGAAGGTCATATTCACAGTTTAGGACTTGAGCTTATCTTTTGGGGGAGGTGGTTCTACCTGCTGTAGTGACATTGAGCCCAAATGGTAAATTGAACGCCTGCTATGCATAAAGCTGAATATTCAAGGATTATTAACTAGCTTTATCATCCTTAAATAAATAATTAGGAAATTAATGTTGCTGCTGTAATTATTCTCTTCAAGAATAAATCAGAACAGTTCATCATTTTCAGCTTTGTAACAAAACTCCTTTATCACATTGGCTGTTCTGTTCTCTGTAGTACAGTCCTGTCGCTGTTAACCTCGGAGTGTGGTCTAGGAAGCTGCCCACTCAAGAAGTAACCTAATTAAAAATCAGTGCCTGCAAAACAGATGACGTATGCTCTTGTGACTTATTTTACATAATAGCTTTATTGAAATATAATTCACATTTTATAAAATTCAGCCTTTTAAAGTGTATAATTCAGTTGTTTTAACGTATTCACTGAGTTGTGCAGCCATCATCACTATCTATTTTCATCATCCTTACAAGGAAATTATATTTATTAGTAGTCACTACCCATTCTGCCCTAACCCCGCCAGTCATAGGCAACCACTAATCTACTTTTTGTCTATATAGATTTTTTTCTGGACATTTCATATAAATGGAATCATATAATATGTGGCCTTTTATGGCTTCTTTGATTTGGTGTAATGTTTTCAAGCTTCGTTTGTGTTGTAGTATGTATCAGAACTTCATTCCTTTTTATGGCTGAGTGATATTCCATTGCATGGATATACTGCGTTTTATTTACCCATTCATCCATCCATCAGTGGACATTTGATTGTTTCTGCTTTCAGGCTGTTATGAATAATGTTGCTGTGAACATTTGTGTACAAGTTTTTGTATGGACATGGGTTTTCTGTTTCTTGTACCTAGGAATGGGAGTGGTGGGCCATACAGTAACTCTATCAAAGGTTCTGCAGTCTTTTACAGTCCCACCAGCAACATAGGAAGCTCTCAGTCACTACATACCCTTGCCAACACTTCTTACTGTCTCTCTTTTTGGTCGAAGCTATCCTAGTGGATGTGAAGTGGTATCTCATTGTGGGTTTGGTTTGCATTTCCCTGATGACCAGTAATGTGGAGCATCTTTTCATGTGCTTCATGTCTTCTGTGGAGCAATGTCTACTCAAATCTGTTGTATTAGTCAGAGTTCTCCAGAGAGACAGAACCAATAGGATATGTATATAAACGTACGAGAGGGGGTTTATTAGGGGAGTTGGCTCACGTGATTGTGAAGGCTGAGTAGTTCCATGATAGGCCATATGCAGACTGGATGCTGGTAGCATGCCTCAGTCCAAGTCCAGAAGCCTCAGAACCAGGGAAGCCGATGGTGTGATTCTCAGTCTGAGGCCAAAGGCCTGAGAGCCTGAAGGTGCCACTGGTGTAAGTCCTGGAACCCAAAGGCTGACGAGTCTCGAGTTTGGGTGTCCATGGACAGGAGAGAAGACTATCCTAGCTCCACTGGATGCAGCAGGAGATTCACCCTCTCCTCCATTTTTGTTCTTTTTGGGCCCCCAGCAGATTGGATGGTGTCCACCCATGTTGAGGGCAGTTCTTTCCCACCCAGTCCACCCAGGCTTACATGCTAATCTCTTCTGGAAACAATCTCATAGGCACACCCAAAAATAATGCTTTACCAGATGTCTATGTATTCCTTAATCTAGTCAATACATAGATTATTGACTATTATTAACCATCACATCCAATGACCATTTTTTAATTGGATTGTTTGTCTTATATTCTCCCATTCTGTGGGTTGTCTTTTCACTTCCATGATGGTGTCATTTAAAGAAAAAAAAGTTTTTAGTTTTGATGAAGTCTAATGTATTTTTACATTTTTTGCCTATGCTTCTGGTATCTTATCTAAGAAACCATTGCCTAAACCTAAGGTCATGAAGATTTTCACCTGTGTATTCTTCTGTCAGTTTTGTAGTTTTAGCCCTTACATTTATGTCCTTGATCCATTTTAAGTTAACTTTTTAGAGTGTGTGAGATAGGGGTGTTAATGTTCTTGGCACCCTGGTTGAAAATTAGTTGACCGTAGATGCAACGATTTATTTCTAGACTCTGAATTCTATTCTGTTGCTCTCTGTGTCTAGACTTATGCCAGCACAAGACTGTCTGAATTACAGTGGCTTTGTAGTGAGGAGTGTGTGTGTGTGTGTGGTTAATGGCAACAGTGCTGGAACCCCAGGCCTAACAAAGCAGAGGGACAGGTGGAAGGGAATCAGTCTATCCTGGATATATAATAATTCCCTTTTATTTGTATTTCCTTGAGATACATTGTTACAGGCCCAGTTATTATTATTTTTTTTTTTCAGATTCCATCTGTTGCTACCTTGATAATGCAGATTTTTAAGTATTCTTGAAGTTAGTAATAGGCTCTACCTTGACCTCACCACTATCACTATTTCTCTTTAGGCTCACCTTATTGCAATGACAAATTTCAGACATCGATCTGATGTTAGATTCCTTAGCATAGATTTTAAACAGATCATTTTCTCACTTTGATTAATTTTAAGACATGTAACGTATCTCTGTCAGTTTAGAGCTATGTCCTGGCTTTGGTGTCAGTTCTTAGTGAAATAGCATATTTCTCCTTGTTGATGGTCAAACAAACTTCTTAATGAAACTCAGTTTCAGCTTCCTCTGGAGGAGATAAATTTCATAACTCTTTGCATGAAAATTTTAAAAATGATGTGCCATAGTTTTTTCTATTAAGGTAAAACCAAGAACACTCTAAATTAACAATAAAAATAATAAATAAATAAAAATAAAGGAGAGCCTTTATTTTGCCAGACTAACCTGAAATACTGTAAATTCAGTGGTTCTCAATGCAGTAACAGAGATAGAGTATTAATTTTATTTGCATGAATTAAATCTTATAAAAATTGTGTATTATTTTCCTCCTTCCTGATTGTATAAATCATCCAATCTTGATTAATGTAGATACTAATAGTTACACAAGTCTGGTGAGAATAAGCTCATTTTTCCCACTATTTATTGACGGGTTCGTAATTAAAATTATTCTGAAGATGATGTCTAACTGTAGAGTACTGCAGATTCAAAAGGGATGATAGATTGCTCTTAGTCTTCTACTTTGGAATGTGTATATATTTAATCCAGAATTCCAGGGAGGAAAACTTGTGATCTAAACCTTTCTCCCCAAAATGAAGTTTATATAAATTATATCTCAGTAAACCTATTTAAAGTAATAAAGTTTAAGGCTGTCTGTTTAGCTCAGTTGGTTAGAGTGTGGTGCTGATAATATCAAGGTCCAGGATTTGATCCGTGTACCAGCCAGCCACCAAAAAAAAAAATGGAGTTTAGGCAAAACCAATAACCAAACTATAGTTACTTGAGATTGGTAGTTAACTTAGTTTCACATAATTAAGACTTTCCTTACGTAATTTTCTGCGTGGCAATTCCTATGGGGGTGCTGTTTCTAAAACATATCTGATTATCATTTGATTACAAATGGTTAAGCTTTGTATAAGCATGCTAAAAATTGTCCAGACCTAAGTAAATGTAATAGTATGGCACTAATAGTATGGTACCTGAATATTAAATCTTTTTTTTTTTTTTTTTCCTTTTTTGTCTTTTTTTCGTGTCCGGCAACGGATCGCAACCCTCGGTGCTGCTCCCACACCTCGCTCAGCCAGTGAGCGGGAACCGGTCTGTATGTGGGATCCGAACCCTCGGCGGGAGCACCGCCACGCTTCCCAAGCGGTGCACTGTAGCAGTGCGCCACCGGGCCGGCCCTGAATATTAAATCTTTAAGAGAAGAAATTGTATATTGATTGATTATGATATTTATTGGGTCATAATGTATTTAAATTTTCTTTAATGCATATGTTAGTGATTGTTTACTGTGATAAAGTACAGAAAGGTCTTCAAGCATAATCCTGTATAGGAAGAATTACCTCATGTCACTGGTCACTTCTCAATTAAAAGTTCCATTAGCAGATGATTCCTGCTTCTGGTGTGGGTTGTGGTTGCATTTCATTGCCTGTAAATCAGGCTATAGACAGGGAATAAATAAACAGCTCAAGGATGTGGTAATGTCATCTTGAACTTTTTTAACAGATAGAAACACCTAGGTCCATTTAAACCAATTAAGTTCAGAATATTTATTGAAGCAAATCCTTTATCATATTTGAATTCTGTTTAAAAATGGCTCTTTTTCCCCCTTCAGAATATTGATTTAATTGGAACAGATGCCTATAAATCAGATTATTTGATAATATCTTGGTCATATATTTGAAATTTTTAATTAGATTATGTAACTTCGGCATGGTTATTCTAATTTTGTATTTCGGGAGAATACAGTGTGCGCTTAATATATCATATAGTGTAATACTGGCAGTCAACAGTGTACCCTGAGATTTTCAAAAGTTGGGAAAATATATTTGTCTTATCATTAGAGTCCTTTTATAAAATTCTCCCTGAATTTGCTAAGGCTTTAAAACTATAGATTGAGTGGGGCCGGCCCGTGGCTCACTCGGTAGAGTGCAGTGCTGATAAATCTTCACCTCTCTTCTACCCAAGCTTCATCATCAATTTGATGTTTGTTCTTGCTTCAATTTTCACAGAATTCATGTTGCTCTGATAGGGGCTTATTTCAAATAGTGTCTTATCCTTCTCAGTTCCTCAAACTAGATCCTGTTCAGACTTGCTATATAAGTTAGTATAAGCTAATTCTGGTGCAAAAAATTTTGAAATCCATGCATAGTTTTTTTCATAATACACATTTTCCATGAACATTTTGATGATCCCTCATATGTTATGAACTCCACTTTATCATTTTTGCTTTAATATTCTAAAGAGACTTTGTTAGGCCGGCCCGTGGCTCACTCGGGAGAGTGTGGTGCTGATAACACCAAGGCCCCAGGTTTGGATCCTATATAGGGATGGCCGGTTTGCTCACTGGCTGAGCGTGGTGCTGACAACACCAAGCCAAGGGTTGAGATCCCCTTACCGGTCATCTTTTTAAAAAAAAAAAAGATAAAACTATAGATTGAGGTAAATACTAGTAATTAAGGTTACCTTAGTCCTTAAAAGCTTCTCTTTTGTAATATCTTATTTTGAACCTTAAACTCATATGGGGCAGTGTAGTTGAGCTAGCTAGCTCCCCTGGCTATCTTCAGACTGGGTGCACTCATCTCTGAAGCTAGTGTATCTTTTCCCTTAGATTTTGTAAACGTAACATTCAGCAAATAGCAGATTGTGCTGTGCCTAGCACAAGACTTTTGACCAGTGCAAAGACTTTTTTCCACTTTGTTGTAAGCAGAATTTTATAAGCAAGTTCTCTCCAGTTCTCACAACTTGCTCTTGTTGACTTTCCACTCTTTTTGGAAGCAGAAAATCAAAGATGATAATTTAGAAATGATTGCTTTATATTTCTTCAGAATTAACCATGAAATAAAAATGGTTTACATTGTACAGTAAAAAATTACAGATGTATTCATGAATTCCGTTGATTCCAGTACCTAAATAGTTTTCTCATTGTGCTTTTAGCCACCCCAAGATATTCAAAAATTTTTTCTGTCCCTGGATAAAATAGATCTTGCTTAGTATTAAGTTATTCCTTCCCACTCGTTCTTTAAGCACTCCCGAACAGTAGTTAAACATCTGAAATCTGTAAAGAGATTAATCAGTGTTATACAAGTCCATTTGCCTTTTTCTAAGCCGTGTTAAATTGTCACCATGAAAATTAGAAATATACACTCTTGCTGGTCCTGCTTAAAGGCTACCGTTCATCTTAGCCTGGCCTTTATTTGTGCAATAAGGACAATAAATATCTAAAAATAAAATAGAGCCCATTTAAATCCTTTAAATGTTTAAATATTCATTTAGATTTAGTAAATGTAACTATGAAAAACAAACGAGTGCAGGTCTGTAGTGTTAATCTTGCTGTTTCTAAACTCAGGTGATCTTTGGGAGGCAGCAATAGGTAGTCGACTCATGCTCTGGAGCAAGACAGACCAGGACTACTCTTGATTTTTACCAACAGAGGGATTTAAGCAGAGGAAGGACATGATCAGAATGATGTTTTAATGGATTTCCCTGGCTTTGGTATTAGAAGTAGCTTAGACTGGAGCAGGCACTCAAGCAGGGAGGCCAGCTGGAGGCATTACAGTCATTTGGGTTGAATCCTGAGTGGTACTGGGGGTGAGAAGTAGTCATGTTCAAGGGGATTTGCTAATGAATCAGATGTTGGGATGTGAGAGAGAGAAAGAGAAGGTTAGGGAACTGCACATATTGTGTTCTGAGAACTGGAAGGATGGAGTTGTCATTGGCTAAGCTGGAGCAGATTTGGGGAGGAATGATTAGATGTTTGGTTTTCCTTAAGGTTGAGATGCTCATGAGGTTTTCACATGGAGACTTTAGGGAGGCAGTTGAATATGTGGACGTGGAGTTCAGAGGTGTCTGGCTAGGTGACTATGCCAGTTGTATGGCTAGGGCTATGGCCTACAGACCCTTCAAACCCATTGTACAGACTGGGTCACAGACCCCTCATATACAGACTGGGTCACCAGACCCCTCACACATAGGTCCATAAGTGAGGTAATTGGGAAAGATCCTGGGAGCCATTGGTAGACAACGCAAGCTCAGTCCTCAGCTTCCTCAGCAGCAGCAGCGTTGGCTTCCCGGGTGCCGTGGCAGCAACAGCCTCCAGCAGCAGTAGTGGCCTCCCCGTGGCCCTCCCTGGGTCAGGGGGCATCGTGGATCAGAACTATTCATCCTTTATACTTAAATCCAATAACCCAGGAACACGTGGGTGGAGTCAGAGAACCAAGGAACACTTGGGTACATGTGCATATTTACATCAAATGCTCGGCAAGATTCTGAACATCTGTGGGGCCCTGACCATTTCCTATATTTCCCTACAAGGGGCGAGATCTGGGATGAGCCGTCAGTATTCAAATTGTATTTAAAGTCATGAGACTTGATTAGGTAAGCTCAGGCAATAGGAGTAGCAAGAGGAAGGGGAAGAGCTGGAGAGCTAAGTCCCAGGGCATTCTAAGATTTAGAGTGCAGAGAGTGAAGGAGAATTTAGCAATGGACGTTCAGCACAAGTGGCTAGAAAGGTAGGGAGAAAACCTGGAAAGTGCAGTATCTCGGAAGCCAAGTAAAGACAGTGTCTCGGGGTCAAGAGGATGATGACTGTTGCCTGATGCTACTAATAGGTCAGATGAGATCAGAACTGAGAAGTGGCCGTGTCATTTAGCAGTGTGGACAAGTAGCATTCGTGGAGCGGTGGAGCAAATCCTCTCTGGGTTGAAAAGAAGGGCAGCAGCATCTTCCTGAAGTGTCGTGTTAAAGCTGAGGGCAGCCACACCCTGTGCCCAGCATCTGTAGGTGTGTTCCAACAGAAGAGTGTGCATGCTTGTGTATTCACCAAAATATGTGTAAGAGAATGTTTTATAGTAACACCATGTGGACCTGAAATAATGCCCTTCAAAAGGATAATGAATAGTAAGTCGTGGGGTATTCACATGAACTATTCACAGTGACATGGGTGAACAGCACAGACCTAATGTGGAGAAAAAGAAACGAGATACAAGCGAGTATGGAAATGTAAGAGTACACTCTGTAGGGCTCCATTTGTGTAAGTTCAAAAACAGGCAAAGCTAGTTGATGTTTTTCGAAGGTAATAGCTGGAAGTGTGCACAAAAGGGCTTCTGGGGTGCTGGTAATTGAGTTGTGGACTGAGTGCTTTTACATGCATGTGTTCACTTTGTAAAAGTGGATAGAGCTGTTTGTGATTGGGGCCTTCTGCCATGGTAGACTCAGGATAGGTACAGAGAGGAAGGCTCGAAGAGAGCTGGGGGCAGTTACATTCCACTCTTACTAGGAGTGTCACTGTAAAGAAAATTTGAGCAGTTGCTTAAGAGATGTGGAGCTAGTAGAGCTTTGTTTTTCTTTTGAAGATGGGAGAAATACCAGTGTGTGTGTATGCTGGCGAAGCTGCTGTGGGTGAGAGGGACCATCATCCTGCAGGGCAAGGGCGGGCATGGGGTCCGGAAACAAGGGGAAGGAAAACCTGTGGGCACATGAGAGATCGCCCTGGTTGTCTCTGCTCTCTGGGTGATGCAGCTGAGGGTGAGAAGAGTGAGGAAGGGTGAAGTTCTCAGAGGGTAGTGCCCAGACCAGCCATCTAAGCATTCCCTGGGGACTTGTTAGAAATGCAAATTCTTGGACTCCACCTTGACCTACTGAGTCTGAAACTCTGGAAGTGGGCCCCAGCAAGCCAGGTTGTAACAAGCCCTCCAGGTGATTCTGATGCTTGTTGAAACTTAAGAATTACTGGACTAGGGAAATAGAATACAGGATTGCCAGTTAGCCTAGGGCTCACGTAAGGTTAGTATCATAAAGTGAAGTGAAACCAACAGCTTGGTTAGTTGTTTTTCTCCAACTGTAATCAGCTGTGTGGGTCTGACTAGCATGTAGAGTTAGATTTAACCAGGGGTGGTTTTTAGCCAAGTGAGTGAAATAAAGGGTGGATTAGGTGCAAGTGAACTGAGAATGTAAGGAAGTGATTACAAGAGCCAACCTGTAAACCTAGGCCGTTTAATCCATCCATGAATGGAGACTTGAGGGGGAGGGAAGTTAAACCCATAGGAGTTGGGGCACTGTGGAAGGTGCTGGGAAGAAGACAGGGAGGTAGTCAGTGTGGGCAGGCACAGTTAAAATGAGGAGAGGCTCATGTGCTGGTAGTGACAGTCCCACAGTGAGACTAAAAGAATAGGGGGCTAGAAGGTGCTGGGAAGAAGACAGGGAGGTAGTCAGTGTGGGCAGGCACAGTTAAAATGAGGAGGGGCTCATGTGCTGGTAGTGACAGTCCCACAGTGAGACTAAAAGAATAGGGGGCTAAGGTTAGAATGTGATCACCTGTGAGTCATCGAAGTCACCAAACATCATAGCAAGACTGTGTTGGACTGTGATGACTGTTGGGAGCTTAAGTTCTGAATTAAGGAGGCAGTGACTGCACCAAGGAGGTGTGACAGGGGCTCTTGCCCAGTACATGAGATTCACAGTGTTCTGAGAACTGGAAGTCTTGGTGGGGTGGGAGCATGGTCTGGAGGTGGCAACAAGGAACAAAGGGGTCCCACCTCACTTCTGTTTCCAGTGGTACAAGACTGTTAAGGAGACAACAGCCACTGGCAGAGTGAGCTGCAGAGGCATGTGAAAGGGTGCCGTAGAGCCCATGCTGAAAAGGAGCTAAGTGAAGAAAGTGCTCGGTGTTGCAGTGTGGCCAGAAACAACCCATGTCTTAGATGTGAAACGAGAAGCACAAGCCTCAAAAGAAAGGCATACACTGGATTCAGTCAAAATTGAAAACATTTGCTTCACTGGACACCATCAAGAAATAGAAAAGACAACACACCAGAAAAGAGAGAATGTCTGTAAATAATATATGTGATAAGGAACTTTTATTTAGAATACATAAAGGACTCCAAAATAAAAAGACAACCTAATTAAAAATGGGCAAAGTATCTGAATAGACATTCCTCCAAAGAAGATAAACAAATGAAAAGATGGTTAGTGTCATTAGTCATCAGGAAGTGCAAATCAAAACCATAAGGTTAGACTTCATACCCACGAGGATGGCTGTAATCCAAAAGACAGATGATAACAAGTGTTAGCGAGGACGTGGAGTAACAGGAACTCCACGTGTTGCTGTGGGATGTAAAATGGTGCAGCCTCTTTGGAAAACAGTCTGGCAGTTCCTCAAAAAGTTAGTTACCTTTTGACCCACAAAAACTTGTGCACAAATGTTCACAGAAGCTGCATTCATAATAGCCAAAAGAGAGAAATGGCTCAGGCCATCAACTGACAAATGCGTGAACAAACTGGTCAGCCCATGGAGGGAGTATGACCCAGTCATACACAGGGTGAGACGCTGGCACATGTCACACATGGGCGAACCCTGAAAACATCGTGCCAAATGAGAGAAGCCAGACACAAAAGAACACACATTACATGATTCCATTCATATGAAATGTCCATAACAGGGAAATCTGTAGACACACAAAGTAGATTAGCAATTGTCTAGCACTGGAATGGTTGATGCCTGTTAGCTAAAGGATATGGAGTTTCTTTTGAGGGTGATAAAAATCTTCAAAAATTGGTTGTGGAGGGCCGGCCTGGTGGCGCACTGCTACAGTGTGCTGCTTGGGAGCGCGGCGGCGCTTCCGCCGAGGGTTCGGATCCCACATGCAGACCGGTTCCCGCTCACTGGCTGAGTGAGGTGCGGGCGCGACACCGAGGGGTGCGATCCCGTTGCTGGTCCCGGTCCGGTACGGGCGTGACACTGAGGGTTGCGATCCGTTGCCGGACACGAAAAAAGACAAAAAGGAAAAAAAAAAAATTGGTTGTGGTGATAGTGGAAGTATTCTGTGAATGAGAACCATTGTATTGTTCACATTAAGTTGGTGAATTGCGAGGTATGTGGATGATATCTCAATAAAGCTGTTACCAGAAAATAACATTGTAATGTGGTCGCCACAATCAATCCAGTGTCAGAGGAGTTAAAGAAAGGAGCAGGCGGTATAAATTGGAGTCCACAGATGTGATAATTTTAAAGCTGGGAGGAGCAGTAGTGATCATATCATAAAATCTTGTTAGGGAGACATACTCAGCACCTAGTGATAACTAAATCTTTTATCACTGAGGGCATCAGTATCCTCAAATTTCATAGGAGGTAGTTTGGCAGATTTCTAAAGTCTGACATTTTCCTGTAAGGAAAAGAATTTTTAAGCCTAAAAAATATTTTCTTCTAATCAGAAAATAGTTCTTGGTTATGTGGGGTATGCTAAGACTGGACTTCAGTATTCTTTTAAATTCGTAATGTCTTTCAGAAGCAGGGATGTAACAACTGTTCGAAAATGCTGATATTTGCTTCTTGTGGGTGGAAATGGGAATGTGGGTTTGTTACTTTGGTCATGAAGATGTAAATTTTTTATCTTCTAGAAATATATTGGTGAGTGCTCTGGGAAGTTTCTCTTTTTAGGGGCCTGAATCTGGGCGTTGTGGAACTAGAAGCAGAGAGAAGAGTGAAGGATCACCTCCAAACTGGTCTAAATTATTGTTTTCATATTATGGATGGATTCCTGGCCATCCAACCAGGAAAACTGGAAGTGAGAATTGAGCTTTGCATCTTCCACCCACCCAACATTCCCAATGGATTTTCCGAAGTAAAAGAAGAATTTAAAGAGAAGAGAGGATAGGCTATTGCGCCCAAGTTTTCCTTGCCTTTCTGGAGTGCCATGGTCTCAAAAGAAGAAAACTTGGGGAGCATAAGTGAGGTGCCAGTAGCTTTGATCACTGGGAACATTGAGTCCTGGGAAAGGCAGAGCCAACATCCTGGTGTGATATTTCAGGATTTCCAGTGACTGAATTACTCCATTTCTTTGAATAGCAGAACTACTAGGCTCTGCCCATTTGTGCTTGCTGAATCATAAATGAGCAGTTCAGTTCAACTCAGCCAACATTTAAGAAATAGTGCAGTACACCAAGTGGGGTGTGTGTGCAGCATTCGGGAGCCTGCGTCCTCCCAGGTGACAGTCATGCACGGAAAAATACACGGACACTACTGTGACAGTGCACATTTTTAACTGAGTGTTGGGGTAGCCTGTGTAGTCAAAAATGTTCCAGGAACTGGCAGGGTATTTCTAGAATAGGGTTGTGAAGATGAAAGATTTGAAGTGAATCTGACATGTATGTAATCTTACATAACCTGAAAACTCTTTAAAAAGATTGATTTTTTTTTTTTTTTTTGCAAACAAGTTCACGGATTCAGAATTCCAGTGTGTAAAGTGGTCCCTGGCATGTAGTTGACACTTAATGAATATTTGTTAAATGAATGGGCATCACATGTTGTACTTGGACTCATGCATAAAACATTAGGTATGTTTCTTGCCCTACAGGAGCTTAGAGCTGTAAAAGTCACTAGTGGTCTCAGTCAAGAGACCTTGTTTTTCATTTCCCAGTTATTCATTCTGAGGCACAATTATGAAATTAAATAGCATGTTACTATTAGTATACATCTTTATTTTATGTTTCTTTATTATTTTTTAAACTGTGTGGTTAACATGATTTGAAATAATTAAAATTATCTGCTTGCTCAATTAGAATGACTTTAAAGCAAGACATCACCCCTTATATAGTTTTTAGATTAAGTTATAAATGTTCACTTTAGAACTACCTGAAGATTGATAGAGATGCATTTGAAAAGCATTATTTTTTTTTATTGATTCTTAATGTAGTAAATTACTGAAGTTATTTGGCAGCAAACAGAAGTGGCCTGTGACGTGGTTCACATTTATTCTCCCGATAGAGCCTCAATTTGCATTAATTGCATTGCGACTGCACTCACTTATATTAAAAGGCTTCTACAGTAATTAATCCTTTTTATTTCAAATCATTTTGGCACAATTTCTAGCTATAAACACTCATAAAAGACAGACACTTGAAAAATACGTTTCAGGTTTTTACCATATACCTATTGCTATTTTCTTGTGACAAGTAGTTATTGATACGCTTCTAGGAAAATGTGTAGTACAGCTGGCCGAGAACGAAGGCCAGTGTGAAAAATGCTAAGTGGACTCTTTTGCATAAAAAATAGGCAGTTTTGAAGTTGTATAATTAACCTGTGTTTAGAAAATACCTTGATTTATGCTTACATCTGTATCTTGGTTGCATGCATTATGGAAATTTAACTTACAATCCATTTAGCTGATGCAGTCGTACTTTTTAGTGCCATCACTTATTAGTGCTTGTATATTAAATGCTTTAGACATTTAAACCTGCCTTATGTAAAAAATTATATCTATGCATTTACATTTTATGAGTCACAGTGGGATTTCTGTTTAAAATTCAGGTAGCTCTGATATATTTAACGAATTTCACTGGTCTATTGTTACTAATGCAGAAGTGGCAAACAATGACCTTATATATTGAACATCAAGTGATTTACACTTTCTGTTTACTTTTAAAGTCTGCTATACAAATGAGGACTTTTCTTCAGCACCTGGAATCGATCATGTAGTGTTACGCAGAGTGTTCTCCTTGGCTTTGAACTCGTCGTTCATGTAGAAGTCATGGTATCTGAGTGCCCCAGGCTGACGATACTAACCATTTCTTGAAGAGACTCTGTGTGTGATCAGTGATGACAAGAAAATTAATTGGGTAATCATTGGTTTTGAAATTAGTAGTAAAATCAGAGTGTTGTAACACCTCAGTTTACCTGGCCAAAAGCAGCCGTGGTCTTCCTGGAGGGTGTCGTGCTGTCTGAGGTCCCCACACAGGGAAGCCTTGGATAGAGCATTCTTCACAGTACATGTCAGTCATGTTCTCGACCAGGAAGCCTGTGGGGCGCCAGATGCTGACTTTTTTTTTTTTCCTTTTTGTCTTTTTTACTGACCAGTAATGGGATCGCAACCCTCGGTGTTGTGCCTGCACCGCGCTCAGCCAGTGAGCGGGAACCGGTCTCCACATGGGATCCGGTCTCCACATGGGATCCGAACCCTCGGCAGGAGAGCCGCAGCGCTCCCAAGCGGTGCACTTCTCCAGTGCGCCACCAGGCCGGCCCTGGATGCTGACTTTTGAGAATAGTTAACAGCTATTTTCTAGTCTCTTCCAGTCATATTAGTGGGCAGGCCTTTAAATTGCAGATCTCAGGGGGTATCTGAGCAAGCTTTGAGTGTGTGAGTTTTAGGGTTTGGGTAAGGAGTAGAGATTTTATAGACTATACGTATGAAATAGATGATTAAATACTGTAACTGTACTGGAAGCTAAAACTAAGCAAAGGATTCACTCTCTAGCTGAGCACTGGCGTGCAGAGAAAATATTTCTTGTTTGTTGGAAGATTATGCACAGTCCTGGCTCTCTGGAAACTTTTTACTCTCCTGTTAGTAATTCTCACAAATCTGTCTTATTAAACCCTCAGGGCTTACATGTAGTATAATGTGGTCCGGCAATGGCCACTTGGCTGGAACAGTGACCTCTGAGCTGATAGTTTCGTGGATGAATGTTATTGCCCTGCAGATAAAGTTTTGTTTTTATTTTCGTATTCCATGCATTGTACAATAGCACTTGAATCTTAAAACAGCAGGATAAAGAGGATCCAGGTGTATCACAGCATGTGTCTTACAGCACAGCTCATTGTAGTCATTTGTCAGGTAGGGCTAGTACCCCGTTTGTTCTCCCTCTGTCTGTCCGTCCTTCCTGGTGTCTCTCTGTCTCGGGCTAGGGTCCCAGTGCTACACCTCCAAACATAAGATTGATTCTTGGCCACCTCTGCTGAGGAGGACATCTTAATATAGAACTAGGCCTCAAGTTTTCCACTTACCAAGTGGGAGTACTCCCACCACTTCTTTGACCTGGGAAGACAGAGGAGAGAGAAATCTCTGCAGATTAGACATATTCTAACAGAAATGGCATTTGCAGAGGATATCCAGATTTCCTGTTGTCTTCAATAGGAATCATTCTTTTACCTTACGTTAAGAAGTTGCCCAGATAGAACAAATGGAAATGAGACAACCAGTACTTACCGTGTGTTTAGCATGGTGCCTGGCACATAGCACACATTCAAGAAATGGTAACTGTGATCGTTATTAGAAAACTTCTGACAAGAAAGATTTGTCGTGGCTTCCAAGTCAGCTGTCTGATGGAATAAAATACCGAGAATGTTTTTGAAATTTCACAACCGATTTCTGACTCCTTGTTGCATTTTAAAACCTTAGACCATTGGGATATTCATCATGCCACGTGAAACCCTGATGTTATGTTGGAAACCTTACATAACTTTACTTCCCACCTTCTTTTGCTGTGGAATCTCTGGAGATTAATATAGTAGTACTCACCAACACTTGATTTAATCCAGTACCTCTACTTGTCAGGGAAATGCAGTTAAAACCACAATGAGATGCCCATTGCACCAACCAGATGACTAAATTAAATAGGCTGATGGTACTAATGAGTGGTGAGGCTGTAGACAGGGTGGGAACCCTCCTACATTGTTAGTGGTAATGAAAACAGCTTGCACAGTGTCTAATACAGTTCAGCATGCCTTGTACCCCAGCACTTCCACTTAGCAGATCTGCACTTAAGTGGAGAGAATCAGCTGTTCGTAGCAGCTTCATTCATCATAGCCAAAGCCTGGAAGCAACTCAGATGTCCGTCATTAGATGAATAGGTAAAGATATTACACAGCATTGAATAAAAGAACAAACAGTAATAACATAGATGAATCTCAAAAACATGATGTTGAGAGAAGACGTATAAAAGAATTCATACCGTGTAATCCCATTCATGACGTTCTAGTCCTGGCAAAGCTTATCTATAGTGATGGCAGAATGGGGGTTAACGTGGGGAGAGGATATTGACTGAAGGGCATGCAGGAGCTTTCAGTGTGGGAGTGGTGTGTGTGGTTGTTACAGAAGTATCATCAAATGTAAAAATTCATCAAGCTGCACATGGAAGATGTGTACATTTTACTGTATGTTAATTATACTTTGATATAAATAAATGCAAAAGGGCCGGACCCGTGGCGCACTCAGGAGAGTGCGGCACTTGGGAGCGCAGTGGCGCTCCCGCCTCGGGTTCGGATCCTATATAGGGATGGCCGGTGTGCTCACTGGCTGAGCGCAGTGCAGGCGACACCAAGCCAAGGGTTGCGATCCCCTTACCAGTCACAAAAAAGACAAATAAGTAAATAAATAAATAAATGCAAAAAAAAATATGCATTTAAGTCCTTAGTTATAAAGGTAGACAGTAACTTACAGGAAAAGCATCAGTAACATTTGTGGACATGTGAAAGTTACATGAACTCCAGATTTAGAGCACAGCCACCCTCACTTGTTTACACTTTTTCTGTGGCCACTTTTGTGCTACAAAGGCAGAGTGGAGTAATTGTGACAGATGGTCTGGCCTGCTTGGTGATTGAACTGTGACCCCCCAAATGCTATGTTTAAGTCCTAACACCCCATACCTGTGAACATGGCCTCATTTGGAAATAGGGTCTTTGCAGATGTAATCAAATCAAGATGAGGTCACACTGGATTAGAGTGGGTATCAAAATCCAATGACCAGTGTCTTTATAAGAGAAAGGAGAAGAGATTCAGATGCAGAACACACACACACACACAAGGAAGACAGTCATGTGGAGAGGCAGAAACTGGAGGGATACAGCTACAAGCCAAGGAACACAGAGGCTCACCAGGAGGTGGAAGAGACATGGAGGGACCCTCCCCAGAGCCTTGGGAGAGAGAATGGCCCTGCCAGCACCTGGCCAGTGGACTGTGAGACAATAACTTGTGGTGTTTTAAGTTTCCCAGTTTGTGATAATTTGTTACAGCAGCCTCAGGGAACTAATGCACCTGAAAAACCTAAAATGTTTACTACTTGGCTCTTTACAGAAAACATTTGCCAGCCTCTGTTTCACATGGAGGATTTGGCTCTTAAAAGTCCTATTTGGGGGCCGGCCCGGTGGCGCACTGGATAGTGCGCCGCTTGGGAAGCGCGGCGGCGCTCCCGCCCGAGGGTTCGGATCCCACATACAGACCGGTTCCCGCTCACTGGCTGAGCGAGGCGCGGGAGCGACACCGAGGGTTGCGATCCCGTTGCCGGTCCCCGGTCCGGTACGGGGGCAACACTGAGGGTTGCGATCCATTGCCGGACACGGAAAAAGACAAAAGACAACACCGAGGGTTGCAATCCCGTTGCCGGTCCCCGGTCCGGTACGGGGGCAACACTGAGGGTTGCGATCCATTGCCGGACACGGAAAAAGACAAAAGACAAAAAAAAAAAAAAAAGTCCTATTTGATACTAACACTCTACAATTTCAGCCCTAAATTATCTGTCGTAGAGTTGTTGACATGCTGAATGCTTTACTCTGTGGCCTGGCACATGGTGAGTGCTCCCTGAACGTTAGCTTCCACCATTCTCACAGTGCATTGTAGAGAAAAGTCTCTACTCTCTTAGGCTCTGTTCAGTGACCACCATTGTTCCCTGTTCTCGTTTGAAGGCTCTCTACGAAAACATGCTGGTGGAGCTGCCCTTCGCTGGCTTCTTCCTTTCTAAGTTGCTTGGGACGAGTGCAGATGTGGACATGCATCACCTAGCCTCCCTAGATCCTGAAGTGTATAGGAATTTGCTGTTTCTCAAGAGCTATGAAGATGATGTGGAGGAACTTGGGTTGAACTTCACCGTGGTGAACAATGACCTGGGAGAGGCACAGGTAAGGAGAACGTCCTGGCACCAGTTCATGTGGTTCCCAGTTTTATTCACGTCAGTGAAGAAGGTGAATTTCCGTAGATCTATAACAGGTGGTAGTATTTCCTTTTGTGTGAAAGTATGTTTTACATTGTTTGGGTTCTTATACATTTTAGTTAGAAGAATTACTGAGCCTGAGAGTTAGTAATCAGTTTCTGAGCACAGTTCTCAGCTCTTTCTCAGTGAGAACCTGTGAATGTTCTCATGGCCGTAATTAAGCCTTGTTTCTTGTCTCATTCTTGGTGCTGGAGAGTAGCCAGTTGGCAACTTCCTGACAAGAACCTGTGGGGTTAGCTAACTAGTCCTCATTCCTCACCCATTCAAAGCCACCTCTGGCTGCTCCACCACTGGTACCTGGGATGTTTTCTGACCTTCATAATACATCTGGTTGCTCTTTTTTGTTGTTGTTTTTGTTTTTTAAGAAAGGCCTATATTAATAAGTGGAATTCACATACTATAAAATCCACCCTTTGAGAGTATACAGTTCAGTAGTTCTTAGTACAGTTTGTAGAGTTGTGCAATCATCACAACCAGTTTTAGAACATTTTCACTACCCCAGGAAGAACCTGTATGCCCTTTAGCAGGTCACTCCCCACCCCCAGACTAGGCAGCCATGAATCTGCTTTCAGTCTCTGCATTTGCCTGTTCTGAATATTTCGTTGCAACAGTTCTTTTATGTGGTCTTATGTGTCTGGCTCCCTTCACTTCTTGCGTGTGTCAGGACTTCTTTCCTTTCTCTGGCTGAATGCTATGCCACTGCATCGGTACACTGCATTTTCTTCATCAGTTGGCATACATTTGGGTTGTTTCCACTTCTGGGCTGTTATGAATAATACTGCTGTAAACATTCATGTACAGTATTTATAGATGAATTGATAACATCTGGGCTTTGCTGCAGATATTATGAGAACAGGGGCAGTAGATGGAGATGTGCGTGACCTAGAATGCTGCTGGACATGAGATAACACTTGCTGGAGCTGGTGGTGGGGACTTGGGGGTTTATCATACTGTTCTGTCTACTTTAACATATGTCCAAATGTTCCATAATTTGCAAAACTTTTAAAAATGTAATACAGCCACTCTCAAATTTTTTAAGGATTAAATGGAAGGGTTACCACCTAGAACTTTGAAGTCATATTGTCCAAATCTCGCATTTTTTTAGATTTTTTAATCTAAAACCTGTGCTTTTCTAACCTTATGCTATTTGGTTTTCAGGCTAATAATATTTCATGTATGGGAAAGAGACATCTTTTCTGCTATGCTTATGTAGAGTGATAATCTTTTCTGAATCTAATAGCTGGATTTTTACTATAAAAATATTATTGTCCTTAAACTTTGCAGTTGTTTCTCTAAATTTATATTGTTATTTGGTGTCTAATCCAGGTTTTCAAAGATATCAGCTTTACCTATGCTTTTTTTTTTTTTTTAAAGATGACCGGTAAGGGGCTCTTAACCCTTGACTTGGTGCTGTCAGCACCACGCTCAGCCAGTGAGCGAACCGGCCATCCCTATATGGGATCCGAACCTGGGGCCTTGGTGTTATCAACACCACACTCTCCCGAGTGAGCCACGGGCCGGCCCAGCTTTACCTATGTTAAAAAATAACTGCATATTAAATAATTGTATACTTTAGTGTTCAGTCAAATCACCATTGAAAATACGTTGACCCAGAGGATACTCCTTAACTTAAACCCCCAGGTTTATTGCATATTGAGCAAGTTTAGATTAATGCAATTTTATTTTTATATCATGTGACCTCCTTGCCACCATGCCTGTTCTTTATTTCTTCATTCATTCATAAGACATGCATGACACTCTGTGTACCAGTCATTATGCTGTGCATAGGAGGGTTTTTTGTTTGTTTGTTTTTTAATTATAAGATAATACATTTTCTAGTAAGAGGCAGATAGATTTGTAAGCAGTGTGATCTGTGCAGTATAGGGTATGCATAGTTTAGTAGCAGTTCAAAAGAACTGCTGCCTGGAAGAGATCCTTGGTGGATGTTGAGGAGTTCACCTAGCAGCTGATGTCCCAGTGGCTGATGGTTAGAGTGCATATAGGGGAGCAGGTGGGTAGGAGTTGGGTCAAACCCTGCCGGGAAGTCTGGACTCTAGAAAGGCTAACCATGGTTTCAGAAACAGAGCCCGTGTTTCGTTTCATAGCTGATATTGGGTATTTATTTCAGTATGTCAGTGTAAGATGTCCTAAAACAGGTGCATTTCATAGCTGATAGGAAAATAAGTAATAACAAAATATTTGAAGCTGAGGTTTTGATTCATGAGTCAGGGCAGGACCTGGAAACTGTCAGGGTGTGTTCTGAGTCAGGAGGCTCCAGAATTCACTGAGAAACCATGTCTGGGGGCTAAGCAATTAGAAAGATGTTTAATGAGAGGATTCCTACTGTAGTCTTCATGTTTTAAAATTACATTCTATAGATTAGTATACTGAACTCAGTAGATTTTGATTGGTAGGACATTCTTATACTAAGCTCCTCAGTCTTTCCCCCAGCTCTGGGCACCCACCATCCTGCTTTCTGTCTCTATGAATGTGACTACTTTACTATAAGTGGAATAACACGGTATTGTCCTTTTGTGCCTGGCTTACTTCACTGTGTGTAATGTCCTTAAGGTTCATCCATGTTGTAGCAGGTGTCATAATTTCCTTCCTTTATGAGGCTGATTAACATTCCATTGTATGGATGGACTACATTTTGCTTAGCCATTTGTCCCTTGATGGACACTTGGGTTGCTTCCACCTTTTGTTTATCATGAATACTGCCATGAACACTGATGTACAAATCTTTTTGACAGCCTGCTTCATTTTCTTTTGAGTGTATACTTGGAAGTGGAATTGCTGGGTCACATGGCAGTTCTGCGTAAACATATGTAAACTGTTTGAGGAACCAACAAACCGTTTCCCACAGTGACTACCATTTTACATTCCCACTGGCTGTGCACAAATGTTGGGATTTCTCCACGTCCTCCCCAATGCTTGTTATTCCCTCCCTCCTTCTCTCCTTCATTTCTTCCCTCCTCCTTTTTCTCCCTCCCTCCCTCCTTCTTTCCTCTGTTTCTTTCTCTCTCCCTTTCTTTCTCAGTCTTCAAAAACTAAAATAAAAAAGTGTACACAGAGACTTATGCATTACAGTGTCTAAACTTTCTGGATATTATTTTTAAATGACTGTCTTTTAGGAACTTGAATTATCAGTCTGCTTCTTAGCCTTAAATCCACCTAATTCAGAAATAGGTTCAGATTAAATCCCTGGTTGGTGTAAAGGAAATAACACCTCAGGCTTGCTGCTTCCTCCTGCTGGGTCATCTTTAGGCATTCCTGAGAACTGACACCAGTAGTGTCAAAATAGAGTGAGAGATACAGACACGTTTTATGTGGCTGCAGTTTATTTAGTTGCTTTTGTTTCAGCCTCTTCCATATCATAGAGCTGAAGTTTCAACGATGCAAAATTCAGATGTCTTTTGGAAGGTGAGGTTTGTTACTGCTGTAAGCAAGAGTTCCGCACACGTGTAGTGATGTTGCTTGCTCCTGTTGCCTTGCACCACCTAGTGGCCTGGCTTTTAAGTACAACAAAAGTGTTGAGTGACCTGTCTAAGGCTTTTGCTAATGGGAGGATTTCCCGTTTCTCCTTCTGAAACAGATGGTGATGGAGAGCTGCCGCGTGTGTGGGAACTCCATCCGAGCCCCACTGATAGTATTGGGATATGGTGAAAGCAAGGTGTGAAGTTAAGACATTCCCATTATTCATAAATACTCCCACTAAGTTAAGAAATTATAGATGATGAGGCATAAGAATAATTATACTGAAGAGTCTAATTAGAAAGTTAAATTCAGGGCCGGCCCGGTGGCGCACTGCTGTAGTGCGCTGCTTGGGAAGCGCGGTGGCGCTCCCGCCGAGGGTTCGGATCCCACATGCAGACCAGCCGCTCACTGGCTGAGCGAGGGGCAGGAGCAGCACCGAGGGTTGCGATCCCGTTGCTGGTCGCAGTCCGGTACGGGGGCGACACTGAGGGTTGCAATCCGTTGCCGGGCACGAAAAAAGACAAAAAGGAAAAAAAAAAAAAAAGAAAGTTAAATTCACTGGTAAAGCACCTTATGTAGAAGGAGAACTTACAGGTTTCTGTAGAAATAGATATAAATAGGTGGTCCTCTATACAAGTTTAAGTTTATAAATATAATGATTTAAAGATCTGTGATATGCAAATACTTCATTATGTTGGCAGATTGTTAATTAATCTTCCCTTTTAAATAATGGTGCTGCTCTCAATTTTGTCTTCTTCAGTATAATCAATATGGCTATCTGTTAGTCCGTTTAATAATGAACATGAAATTTGAGACTACTAATATACACACACATCTTCCTTGAGAAAAACGCTAAGGATTTAGAAAGGAATATATAATAATCCTCTGTTAGGTGGGAAGGATAGAGCTTGAGTTATGAGACCTTGGTTCATGTCGCAGTTCACTCCTTTGCTCTGTGGCCTTAGGCAAGTCACAGGACCCCTTCCTCATCTCAGAAGGATCAAGTTGCTAGAGGATTAAATGAGCTGATGTAAGTAGGTCATGTAAAGTGGTATCGTGTGGGGCCTTGTGGATTCTACCTGCTGTAAAAGTAGACCTGCAGGTGTGGCAGAGAGGACAGCTCTTGCTGTGAGAACTGCTCTGGTTCTATACTTAAAGCAGATTTTACATGCGCCCCTCAAGCATGAAGTTTTAGTACACAGCTGACATGATTCTTAAATATATATAGTTGCTTAGGTTTAACCTGAGAGAGAATTTTAAGGTAGAGGTAGTGTGACCATTTTTAAGGTATTAGAAATGTCAGTTTTGCCTGATTAGGTGTGGTAATTGGTAGGCTTTGGAAGTTCCTTTAAATAAATTCATCGGTCCTTTGTCTTCCAAATCACACAAGTACCTCATCATTTATTACCTGCCTTTAATCCATTTAAAGGAAGGGTGTGGTGTTTTATATATTGAAATATAACAGCCAGCCTCATGAGGTTTGGTTAACAGATGGACTGTCAGCTGAGTACAAGCAAAGGAATTAAGGTAATGAACACAATCTTCCATCAGAATGAAGACAATGGATTCGAAAGCCTGTTCTCAGACTTGATGGTTTGAAAACTAAGAAAGTGAATTAGTAAGATTAATTGGATTGTCGTTTAAAATGTGCGATAACTGAAAGAAGGAAATCTGACAAATTTAACACTCAAGTTTAAAGCTACATAACTTTTATAAAGTGAAAACCAGTAAACTCTACTCTGTCTTTTTACCATAAGATATAGGAAGATTTAAGGAAAAACTCTTCCGCAGATTTTAAAATAGACTTTCTGTCAAGTGGTTAAAAAATTGGAGTATAAATGCCATTGCCCAGAGGCAGTCACATTGTCTTTGTTATTACAGGAATATAAAACTACCGAGACAACCAAAAGCTATGGAAAGAAAATCATGGGTGGGAGGGGCGGTTATTAATAGTTTTTCCATAATCTACAATCTAAGTATCTCTATCTTTACCCCAAAAGTCTGCTGTCTACTTAGCAGGCACATTAAGCCTGTTGTTTACTGTTTCTTGGGCTCACCAGCAGAGATCGCCCTGAAATGTCTTTGTTCATCTATTTTATATTTTCCTTGTCCATGTCATAGACTACCCTCATCTAACTCCAGGAGTACAGTTCTTTTTTTAAGTACTAGTAAACAAGGAAATAAGTATACTCTGGTGTGCTTGTATGTTTATAACTGTCTATGGTGTTTTGTCAATAAACTTTGCATATATGAGTTCACATAATCACAGTTCCAAGAGAGACAAAACAGCACCATTTCATTAATGACAGAAGTAGTTCATGGAACAAAACACTTTTTCTTTGACCACACTTTTTTTTGTTGTTGTTGGCTGGCTGGTACAGGGATCCAAACCCTTGACCCCATTGGTGTTATGACATCATGATCTGATCAGCTGAGCTCACTGAGCCCCTGTGGCCACACTTGACAGTGAGGGAGAGGGAACTAAAATTTAGGTCTAAGCATTTCTACCATGGCGCTTTTCTCTCTAATACTCTAGAGATGCTTACAGGAATATTTTCTGACCTCTATACTAGACATACAAATTCTGTGAGTGTAACTATTTACTGATAAAAAATTGTTCTTGTTAACTGTGTTTATATACATAGAAATTGGCTGGTCAGTTATCTCTAATTATTACCCTATCCTTTAAATCATAATTAAAGTGCTTTACAGTAGTAATAACATGGAAATACAAGGATAATTATATGCTGCTTTATATGTACAAATAACAGTCATCAGTTTACTACAGCCTTATTTCCTTAAGTTGTGTTTTCTCCAAAATGAATCCTTTTGTTCTCTTCTAACTTGTGTTGTTAATTTCATTCATATCTTTGCCCTTTGCGATTTCTGACTTTTTAAAATGGAATTGCCATGATTACATTGCCACACAACTCCTTAGTGTACTGTACGTTGGTGAAAGCAAGGATGGTTAATGATCTTAAACACAGAATAAGATGCCAACCTTCAGAGAATCTCCTCGGAGGTCCACCTCTGAATTTACGTACTGTGTGTGTGTGTGCGTGTGCACGCGCGTGTGTGTGTGTACGTACACGTACTAGTTTGTGCTGTTTCGTATTTAGATTCTTGTTCACAACACAAGTTATATTTCCTTGAAACATTTGTTTCTCACATTTTTAATGTGTCGTCATATTTTGAGAATTGTGGGGTCCTTATGTTTTATACTCACAGGTAGTAGAACTAAAATTTGGTGGGAAAGATATCCCTGTCACCAGTGCCAATCGAATCGCATATATCCACCTGGTGGCCGACTATAGACTGAACAAGCAGATCCGCCCACACTGCCTGGCTTTCAGACAGGGCCTGGCCAATGTCGTCAACCTCGAGTGGCTCCGAATGTTTGATCAGCAGGAAATTCAGGTAGATACTTGCTCACTCTCGGGGGCACAGTTGTCTCAGGAAATGAAAAGCCTTTCTTAAAATCTACCTCAAATTTTATTTTGAACTTTTTTTTTTCCAGGTATTAATTTCTGGTGCACAAGTTCCCATCAGCCTAGAGGACCTAAAATCTTTTACAAACTATTCAGGTGTGTTTTCACTACTAGTTGTTTTTCCTGAAAATGTTACTGGTAACCCTATTTCCAAAATAATTTTTAATATAATTTTTTCGTATAGGTAATTTATGTGATTCGAAAACCAGAATGTGTAGTAAGGTGTGCAGTGAGTCTTCCTGTTCTTATCCCCATCTGTCCTGTTCTGCCTGCCCTTCCCTGCCATGAGTTACCACTGTTCCTAGTGTCTTTATGTATTTACAGACATACACAAATTTAATTCTTATTTTTCTTATGTTCACACACTTCTGCATCCTGTGGTTTTTTTCTTGACAATGTGTCTTTGTAAGTCTCTACTTAAAGGCATTTGATTACGTCTTATCTTTTGCCTTTAAAAACAGTGCTAGCCTACCTTCCCCCAACAAACTCACTGATAATAAAAGAAAAAACTGAAAAGTTGGACCTCATAGAAAATTTTACTTTTTGATTTAATTAAACTTAAAACTTTTGGCTCTTCAAGAAAATGAAAAAGCAAGGCACAGATGGGGCAGAAATATTCAGAATGCATATATTTGACAAAGAATGTATATCGACAGTGCATAAAAAACTCTCTAAATGCAATAAAAAGGGGAGGGAAGGCCCAGATACAAAAATGGGCAAAAGTCTTAACCACTTCCAAAAAGAAGCTATACAAATGGCCAGTGAGCACACAGAAAGATGCTCAACAACATTAGTCATCAGAGCAATAAAAAATTACAGTGAGAATGAGATTGTTCTTAGTAGGACTTGGTGTCTTTTGGGTATTTGTAGGGTTTTTTGTTTTTTTAAAATTCATTATATGTACTTGGGAAGAGTGAAAAAAAAAAAAAAAAAGGAAGAAAATCACCCTTAATTCCAGTATTCTAAAACAACTACTGCTGTGTTGAAGTGTTTTCTTTATATTCTGTTATTCTGGTATTTTCATATGGTTTATGGTTATATATAATTTATAAGGTATATTCTGGTTAGAGCTTAGATATATCATAACTAACCTTTCACTGTAAAGAACTACTGTGTGTGTTTCTGTGTGTAAAGTCTTTATATATATATATGCTAGAAGCCCAGAAGCTAAAATACTTTTTAAAGGACATAAACATTTTGGGGAGTGAAATCACAGGGGGAAAAAAAAAGTATTGATAAAGAATCAGCATAAATCGTTGAACATAGATTGGGATACATTTTATTTGTTCAACCTTTCTCATCCATAGAAAACTCTACAGAATTTTAAATATGTATGTATAAAAATGATTTGAAATTGGGAGCCATTAATTCCTATTTTTATTATGTGCATTTTAAAGTATTTTATCTCTCAGGAAATTTAAAATACAGTCTTAAATAAAGCAGGTTATGAAGCAGTATGTGTCATATGGTTCCACATCTATGAAAATAAAATTGAGTAAGATATAAGCAAAAATGTTAAGAGGCCATGAGATTATAAGTTATTTTACATTTTCAAAATGTTGTTTCCCCTTCTTTATATATTATGCATTTTATATAATTTACTTTTAAAACCAAGAAAACTTTAATGCCATTTGAGTTTTATAAAATGGTAATGATTATTTATAGTTAATGAAATTACAAGTGATTTTTCTTCATTGTACTTTTCTCTTTTTTCTAAATATTTTGAAATGAGTATATAGTTCTCTTAAAATACTTTTTTTTCTTTTTTGGTGGCTGGCTGGTGTGGGGATTTGAACCCTTGACCATGGTGTTATAATAATGTACTCTAACCAACTGAGCTAACCAGCCAGCCCTAAAATAATTTTTAAACCATAAAAACATCCTGAGCAGGACGGCCAGCTATGACTGAATGATCAACAAATTCTCTCCTCAAAGGTTAGTAGTGGCTTTTTATCAAAGATAGAAAAAAATGACAAAAGAAAATTATGGATTAATATTCCCTTATGAACATAGATGCAAAAATCCTGAACAAAATACTAGCAAAATGAATCCAGCAGCATATAAAAATGATTTTATTTTATTTATTTATTTTTTATACCTCTTTGTTTTACATAAAAATGATTTTAAACCAAGTGGTATTTATCTAGAAAATGCAAGGTTAATTTGACATCTAAAAATCTATTAGTGTAATATACTGTATTGATGGTACAAAGGACAAAACTCAACATGATCATCTCAATAGATTGGTGTGAGGGGAAGCACTTGAAGCTTTTGAGCATCTAAGCATCTCATATCTATTCAGGATAAAAACTCTCAAGAAACTAGGATTAGAGGGAACATCTTTAACCTGATGAAGGACATCTACAAAAAACTCACAGTAACATCACACTGAATGGCGAGTCCTGAATGCTGTCCACGTAAGGCACATGTTGGCTTTCACCATTTCCGTTCAACTTTGTACTGGGGTTTCTAGCTAAACCCCAATCAATCAATAAGAAGTAGAATAAGAAATGGAAAAGAAGTAAAACTGTCTTTTTTTCACAGATGATATGACAAAAAGATACTAGAATTAATAGGTTTATCAGGGTGGCAGTATAGACTAATATACAGAAATCAGTTGTATTTCTGTATACAATCCAAGAATGAAATTAAACTACCCTATTCATCATAGTATCAAAAAGATAAAATAGAAATAAATTTAGCAAAGTGAGTACAAGACTTGTACACTGAAAACTGCAAAACATTGCTGAAGGAAATTAAAGAGGACCTAAATAAATGGAGAGATTATCCACTTTCATGAATTGGGAGATTCAGTATTGTCAAAATGGTAGTATTCTCGGGCCGGCCCGGTGGCGCACTGCGCTAGTGCGCCGCTTGGGAAGCGCGGCTGCGCTCCCGCCGAGGGTTCGGATCCCACATACAGACCGGTTCCCGCTCACTGGCTGAGCGAGGCGTGGGGGCAACACCGAGGGTTGCGATCCCGTTGCCGGTCCCGGTCCGGTACGGGGGCGACACTGAGGGTTGCGATCCGTTGCCGGACACGGAAAAAAAGACAAAAAAAAAAAGGTGTATTCTCTAAATTGACCAGAGTCAATTTAGTCCTTGCCAGAATCCCAGCAAGGATTTTTATTGAAGTTGACAAAGTTGATTTTAAAATGTATTGTGGAACATAAAGGATATAGAATAACTAAAACAGTTTTGTAGAACAAAGTTGAAGGACTTACACTCTTAAAACTTACTGTAAGGCCACAGTAATTAGGACAGCGTGGTACTGGCATAAGAATAGGCATATTGATCAGTGGAACATAATTTTGAGTTCACAAACAAATCTGTATATTTGTGGTCATCTGGTTTTCAGCAGAGGTCCCAAGACAATTCAGTGGTGCTGGAATAATGTCCACATGAGAGAGAATGAACCCTTCACACCGTACGTAAAAATTAACTTGAAATGGATCAGAGCCTTGTAGGTAAGAGCTAAAACTGTAAAACTTCTAAAAGAACATACAGGAGAAAATCTTAATGACTTTGGATTAGTCAGAGAGTTTGTAGTTATGACATAAAAAACATGATCCAGAAAAAAGAAATTGATAAATTTGACTTTCTCAGAATTAAAAGCTTTTGTGCTTCAAAGGATACCATTAAGCAAATGAAAGCACAAACCATGGATTGGGAGAAAATGTTTTCAAGTCAAATATCTGGTAAGGGACTTATGTGCACCATATACAAAGAGTGCTTACAACTCAGTAATAAGAGAGCCCAATTAGGCAATGAGGGCAAAAAGTCATTTCACTTAAGAAGGTAAACAGGCTGACCAGTGAGCTCAGCTGGTCAGAGCATGGTGTTACCACACCAAGGTCAAGGGTTCAGGTCCCCATACCGGACTGCCACCAAAATAAAAAAAGGAGCGGAGGATATATAAATGGCCACTAAGGACATCAAGAGATGTTTCACACAGTCAATCATTAGGGAAATGCAGATTAAATATGTATGAGTTATCACTGCCCACCTACTGGAATGGCTGTCATCAGCAAAGTCAGCCCCAAGTGTTCGCAACACGTGGAGAAATCAGAACCCTCTTGAATGGTGGGTAGGTAAAATGGTAAAGCCTCTTCAGAAAAATTTCCAGTTATTTAAAAGTTGAGTGTAGTACAAGTGGATTTTTGCAAAATAATGAAGCCATACCCCATCTCACACCATATACAAAAATAAGTCAGAATGATCAACCTTAATGTAAGACGTAAAACCATAAAACATGTAGGAGAAAACGGGTAAGTCTTCCTGACCGTGGATTTGGCAATGGATGGTCAAGTATGGCAGCAAAAGCGTAAGCAACAAAAGAAAAAATAGATACACTGGACTTCATCAAACTTAAAAATGTGCTTCACAGGACACTGTTGAGGGCCGGCTGGTGGCTCACTCGGGAGAATGCGGTGCTGATAATACCAAGGCCATGGGTTCGGATCCCATATAGGGATGGCCGGTTCGCTCACTGGGTGAGCGTGGTGCTGACAACACCAAGTCAAGGGTTAAGATCCCCTTACCGGTCATCTTTTAAAAAAAAAAAAAAAGGACACTTAAGAACGAAAAGATGTTTTAGTCTGTTTACTGTTGCTATAACAGAATAGCTGAGACTGGGTGATTTATAAAGGAAAGAGGTTTATTTAGCTTATGATTCTGGAGGCTGGGAGGCTCAAGGTCTGGTTGGCTTCCAGTGATGGCCTCGTTCTGTGTCTTGACACAGCAGAGAAGCACTGGGAGCACGAGACTGAACACAAGAGGCAGCCCACTTTATAGCAACCCACTCTCACTCTTAGGTAACTCATCCAGCCCTTTGAGAGCAAGAACTCCCTCCCACAAGAAAGGCATTAATCCCTTTAACGACCTGATCACTTCTTAAAGGCACCACCTCCCAGCACTGCTACACTGGCAAATTTCAGCGTGAGTTTTGGCAATCACAAAACCAAATCGAAACCATGGCCAAAGGCAACCTACAGAATGAGAAAAAATATTTGCAAATCATGTATTTGATAAGGTTCTAGTACCCAGAATATATAAAGAACTCTTAAAACTAACAATAAAAAGACAACATGATGCAGAAGTGAGGAAAGGACTTGAATAGACATTTCCCTACAGAAGGATTTTTTGTGCCAGTAAGCCCAAAAAGATGCTCAGCATCACTAGTAATTACTGAAATGCAAATCAAAACCAGGGTGAGATCCCACTTCACACTCATTAGGATGGCTGAGATAACAAGTGTTGGGAAGGATGTGGAGAAATTGGACCTCTCATTCATTGCTGATAGAAATGTAAAAATGGTGCAGCCACTGTGGAAAATGGTTTGGTGGTTCTTTAAAAACTAAACATAAAATTACCATATGATCCAGCATTTCTACTCCAAGTACAAGGATACTTCAAAAGTTCATGGGACAGCCACTGCAGTACCTTGAGCTCCGTGGACACAGCAGCGGGGCATGTGAGAACAGACTGGCACTGAGTGGTTCCTAGCCTCGCTAAAGAAAAATAACTGAACATGGGCGAAGGAGATTCTAAGAAGCCGAGAGGCACATGTCCTCATGGGCATTCTGTACATACGTGCCAGGAAGAGCACAGGAAGTAGCACCTGGTACTGCAGTCAGCTTCTCAGAGCTTTCTACAAAGTTCTCAGGGAGGCGAAGACTGTGTTGCTAAACAGAAAGGACAGTCTGAAGACATGGCAAAGTGGGCAGGGCCCATTATGAAAGAGAAATGAAAACCTGTGTCCCTCCTAAAGGGGAAACAAAAAAGTTCAGGGATCCCAGTGCACCCCAGAGGCCTCCTTCAGCCTTTTTCTTGTTTTGGCCTGGCTATCACCCAAAAATCAAAGGAGAACATCCCAGCCTGTCCATTGGCAATGTTGCAAAGAAACTAGGAGAGATGTGGAACACTAACACTGCTGCAGAGGACAAGCAGCCTTATGAAAAGAAGGCTGCTAAGCTGAAGCAAAAATATGAAAAGGATATTGCTGAGCACCAAGCTAAAGGAAAGCCCAATGCAGCAAAAAAGGGAGTTGTCGAGGCTAAAAAAAGCAAGAAAAAGAAGGAAGGCAGGGAGGAAGAGGAAGATGATGGTGGTGAATAAGCTGTTTGTTTGATCTTTGTCTATAAAGCATTTAATCCTCTGTACACAACTTACTTCTTTCAAAGAAAACAATTGAAATGTAAGGTTGTGTTTAAGATTTGTTTTTAAACTGTACAGTGTCTTTTTGTATAGTTAACGCACTACCAAATGTGTCTTTAGGTAGCCCTGTCCTGGTGGTATTTTCAGTAGCCTGCAGCCTTGCCAGGTACACTACAGGGGCTATAAATTAATTGGCATGGAAATTTAAAGGAAGCTCTCACTGGTGCGCAGCACAAATTAGTTATATGTGGGGATGGTCGATTTTTCATTTTCAGTTGTCTGTGGTGTAGCCAATATAAAATAATCATAGTCTGTTAACTGAATACCAATCTATATTGGAGAGGGGAGGGGGAATTGCAGCTGTACTGTTGACATTCTGAAACCTTCTAAGTAAATAACAATTTTTTTTTATTAAAAGAAATTCTGGGGCTGGCCCGTTAGCTCATTTGGTTACAGTGCAGCATTATAACACCAAGGTCAAGTGTTCAGATCCCCATAGCAGCCAACCACCAAAAAAAAAGTTCTCGGAAAGGTAGAATTAAAAGATAACGTGAATCTTTCCATGAGCTTTTTTTAAAAAAAAAGATGACTGGTAACAGGATCTTAACCTTTGGCTTGGTGTTGTCAGCACCACACTCCCCCAAGTGAGCCACGGGCCAGCCCTTTCCATGAGCTTTTTGAAGCGCCCTGTATATGCCTGAAGGAATCAAAAGCAGGCACTCAGACACTTGCATGCCGATGTTCATAGCAGCACTGTTCATAATGGCTGAAAGGTAGAAACGGCCCAAGGTCCATTGACAGTGAATGGATAGACAGGTACAGTATATACATACAATGGAATAGTATTGTCTTAAAAATAGACAGCCGAGCACTGTTCATAATGGCTGAAAGGTAGAAACGGCCCAAGGTCCATTGACAGTGAATGGATAAACAGGTACAGTATATACATACAATGGAATAGTATTGTCTTAAAAATAGACAGCCCGTGGCTCACTCGGGAAAGTGCGATGCTGATAACACCAAGGCCCCAGGTTCAGATCCCATATATAGGGATGGCCGGTTTGATCACTAGCTGAGCGTGGTGCTGACAACACCAAGTCAAGGGTTAAGATCCCCTTACCGGTCATCTTTTAAAAAAATAAATAAATAATAATGCAGTTCTGATCAATGTTAACACATGGATGAATCTTGAGAATAATATGCTAAGTAAAATGATTCACCTTGGCCGGCCCAGTGGCGCACTGCTTCAGTGCGCCGCTTGGGAAGCGTGGCGGCACTCCCGCCGAGGGTTCGGATCCCACATACAGACCGGCCGCTCACTGG
>NW_007726211.1:866791-867948 GCF_000696425.1 Galeopterus variegatus | reverse complement strand
CAAAAAAAAAAAAAAAAAAATGATTCACCTTACGTGAGGTGCCCAGAATAGGCAAGTTCATAAACACCAAAAGTAGAGAAGAGGTTACTGGAAGCTGGGGAGAGCAGGGATGGGGAGTAACTGATGGTTCCAGCATTTCTATTGGGGGTGACGAAGAGGTTTTGGTTGGAAACAAGTAGTAGTGATGTCTGCACAACAAAGTGAATGTAATTAATACCACTAAGTTGTTCACTTAAAAATGGTTTAGATGGTGGATTTTATGTTATGCATGTCTCTATAAACGAGACAGCAGATCAGTGGGTGAAATATAAAATATGTGAAATATATGAAAGGTATGGGGCAAAAGTGGGACCCTTTTGAAGAAATGGAACTGGCCTAAAACTGGATTTGTTGATGGTTGCAAAACTCTAAATTTGGTAAAAATCATTTACATATATACGTATATATGTATTTATGTGTGCATATCTCCCTTTTCTATAGTTAAATTTGTATTGCCTTGAATTTGAACTCTAATTTTTATGTAAAGGCAAATAATGCCTAAGGTCTCATTGTCTCCACTATCAAGTCACAGTTTAAGAAAATGAAATGAATCTAACCTTTCCTTTGCCAAGAAATTGTCTTGGGTTGTTTGCATTACCCTATCTGCACTGAAAGCTTATACCTTTAATGATCTTCACTATTCCAGTAAATAGGTTTAAAATATTATCATATTCATTTTGGTGCCAATTAATGCACTTAAGATATTTTATTGATGTTATTTCTGTACTATGTTAACAATGAGGGAACTATATATAGTAATTATTTTAGTTTTAGGAAGCACTTAACTAGATTAAAAGCTGTAAGTAGCAGATATTACATTTTAGAACAGTGGTCTAATCATATGCTGGGATTTGTTGTTAGCCTGGTCTGTATCTTCTTATCAAAAGGAGAGTTAATAAAATTAATGTAGACACTAAGATTGTGTTGGCAAAAGACCTAGCTCTATTAGAAATAAAAATCCCAAGGTCTGTCATTTTTTAGATATATGGCCACATATAAAGCCTCTGTTGGGCCGGCCCTGTGGCGCACTGGAGAGTGCACTGCTTGGGAGTGCGGTGGCGCTCCCGCCGAGGGTTCGGATCCCATGTGGAGACCGGTTCCCGCTCACTGGCTGAGCG
>NW_007726211.1:838725-865976 GCF_000696425.1 Galeopterus variegatus | reverse complement strand
CTCACTGGCTGAGCGCGGTGCGGACGCAACACCGAGGGTTGCAATCCCGTTGCCAGTCCCCAGTACGGGCGCGACACCAAGGGCTGCGATCTCCTTACCGGTCAGTAAAAAAGACAAAAAGGAAAAAAAAAAGCCTCTGTTTATTTAGACCTACTACTCACCAGCTGTTCATGTTTAACTACAAGCATAGTTCTTAAAAATCAGACTCCTTTGCAGTATCTTTTGCTGCCAGTAACTACAGGGTGTTCCTTATTCTGGCTTTTGACTACTTTGATCCTTCTGAGGTTTCTCTCTCCCTCTTGTACTTTGCCCATTATCTGCAAAGAATTAAGTGTGGGGAGTGTTTTTTCAGAATTCATTTACTGCCACGAGCCCCTCCGCCACCGTGATAGGCATGATGAAATGCGGGGATCGTGCTTCTCAGCTCGTCATTCTGGTACCTTTAGGAGAATCCCGCTTTTGCAGGCATTTTCCTTTCAATGAAGCACTTGTTCGTTTTGTCATAGGAGGCTATTCTGCTGATCACCCTGTCATTAAGATCTTCTGGAGAGTCGTGGAAGGCTTCACTGATGGAGAAAAGCGCAAGCTGCTCAAGTTCGTGACAAGCTGCTCCCGGCCCCCGCTCTTGGGCTTTAAGGTATGCAACTCCATGCCATGGCTTTCAGAACCAAGTTGTAGCTGAGAAAGGCAGCAGAGGTCAGAGCAAAGGAGGCTAATGGAGTGGTGCTGTGCACATTGTTTCAGGGAAATAATATCTACAGCATACAGGCTTTTTATAATATCCAGTTTATTATTTTGTGCCATGTTTTATTTTCAGCTAGATATTTAATCAGTCAAGTGCTGGTTATCTGTATTGAGTTGCTTTTTCATTGTGTTCACAGTATTAACCTATTTATGTGATAGTTATGTGCATCACGGTTGTGATAGCCTGTGAGCATTCGGATGAACTGTCTGTAAGGTGAGTCACCACCTGTGATGCATCTTAGGCTTTTACTGCTGAAGTGAAGAAAACACAACCTACAAATGTCAGTGTGGTGTATCTGAGCAGAAGGAAGTATGTTTTTGCCCTGGTTGTCACTTACTTTCTTTATGTTACCCAGCCTTAGCTAACCACTTCTGAAAATTAATGTTGATCTCATATGACTTGTTATTTTTAGCAATTAAAATTGCCTGAGGGACATTTAATGTTTCCTGTATTCCTTGTAAATTATAAAAAAGCAGTATAATACCT
Source organism: Galeopterus variegatus (assembly GCF_000696425.1). Taxonomy (NCBI): domain Eukaryota; kingdom Metazoa; phylum Chordata; class Mammalia; order Dermoptera; family Cynocephalidae; genus Galeopterus; species Galeopterus variegatus. The sequence goes on along the minus strand of NW_007726211.1, from coordinate 864,745 downwards.
AAAGGTACACACAGTGGTATATATAACACAGAATGATATCAATTGTACATTGCTTGTACTTATGAGACTTACAGATAGGCATTCACTTTCAACTGATCTTTGATCAGAAAGTTGTATTAAGTATTTTACATTTCTGAGTGAAGTTATTTTAACTTTTTACTTTGGAATCTTTTTTTTTTTTTCCGACCGGTAAGGGGATCGTAACCCTTGGCTTGGTGTTGTCTGCACCACACTCAGCCAGTGAGTGCACCAGCCATCCCTATATAGGATCCGAACCTGTGGCGTCGGCACTATCAGCACCACACTCTCCCAAGTGAGCCACGGGGCCAGCCCGTTACTTTGGAATCATTTTGAACATGTTGAAAAGTTGCAAGCTGTGGACAGAGAACCTCTTCACCCATGCTGACCACTTGTTAGCATTTTTCCACATTTGCATTGTCATCCCCTCCATGTGTGTCTCTTCTAAATCATTTGAGAGTAAACTGAAGACATCATGTCTTCCAGTCCTTAAATATTTTGGTGCATGTTTCCTAAGAGCTTAGGGACGTTCCCTCAACTAACCACAATTAAGTGACAAAAAATGAGGAATTTAACTATGATGTATGGACATTTTCTAATCCACTGATGGGTGGAGTGTGATCCTGGGACCAGGAGCTTCAGTGTCACTTAAGAGCTTGTTAAAAATGAGCATTTTCAGTGCAGAATGAGCACTGTGGGGGTGGAGCTAAGCAGTGGTGTTTTAACCTGCCCTTCAGACCTCCTAGAGCATGCTGAAGTTATGCCGGTTGTCCCATAATGTCTTTTGTAAAACTAGTTTCCCAGTCGACAGTGTAGTAGACAGGACCAACCACAGGGCACATTTAGTCAGCATGCTCTTTCACTTCCTTTCATCCGTTTCCTGACACTTTCACTGGGTGTTGGCAGGCTGTCTTGAGACTGTCTTTTAGTGTAATGGAGATGACAGCGTATGTTCACACAATTTGTTTTTTGGTTTTTGGGGTATTTTTAATTTTTTTTATGCACCCCATAAAGGCACGTACAGTGTTCATGTGAATGATCAGAGCAACATTATTCATAATGGCCAGAAACTGGAAATAATCCAAATGTCTATCAACCCTTGATAGATACCATATAATAAGATATTTTTAGAAATTGAAAGTAATAAATTATTGATACTACAACATGTATGAATACTGAAAACATTGTTCTAAGTGAAAAGCCAGACACAATACTACATATTATATAATTCCATTCATATGAAATGTCTTTAAAAGGCAAGTTTGTACCCAGCCACACTGAGCTGCTCTGGGCACTGCACATGCTGCTCTCTTTCTCTTCCTTCTCCTCCACTGGGTCAGCTATGGCAGCCGAAAAGACCCTGAGCCCCAAGGCCAGGGTGGCTTGAGCCCAGGCAGCACTGGCAGTCAACTTCAGAGCAGCACATGGAGAGTGCAGGACATGCTAAGAACTAACCTGGGGCACAGGGCACTGGAGATGTTAGGCTTGCTGAAGATAGCAACGTGCTGCTGCACGAAATGCAGGTTCAGTGCCCAGAATGGCATGACTGGTGGTCCTCCAGTGTCTTGATTGGAGAGGCGCCGAAACAGGCACGTCTCTGCGCTTCATCCCAGAGTAATCACTGAAGGTCTTGAATCTGCAAAGGAAAAGGCCCTTCAATTTTTAGAACAAGTCAAAGTAAGCAGAGCTCTGGACAGGGAAATACCTGTAGGTGCGGCCAAAACATCTCTTCATACTGAAGTTCACACTGAACTTGTGGACGTCTTGACAGAGGCTGTAGTATAGTAGACTCCACTTTGGCCCTTAAAAAACAAGATGAACCTATTGACGCATTCATGATTGAAATTATGGAGATGAAACATAAATCTGAAACTGATACAAGCTTAATCTGAGGGCTTGTTTTAGTCCATGGGGCACGGCATCCTGATACGAAGAAAAAAAAGATGCTTACGTCCTCACATGCAGTGTCTCATTAGAACACAAAACACTGAAGTGATTTCTGGCTTTTCTTACAAGAGTGCAGAAGAGCGGTGGGTGGTGCTGATGCCCAGGGGGTCCGGGGAGGTCCTGGCTGACCCCACAGCGGTGCACGTACAGCGGCAACTTTAGCCAGAGGAGCTCCCCATGTCTCGCGAGCACTGCATGACCCCGGCCTGGGTGGAGACCCCATGCCCATGGCCAGAGTGCTGGAAATGCAACTACACATGTTCACCCTCAGCGTGCCTTTCCCAACTCCCTTAGAGGCAGAGATCGCCTGCGGGTCCCTGGCTCCAGGTGCCGAGCCCCACAAGGGGTGGTTGGGAAGGAGCCCACAGTGAGCCCCAGCATCCTTAACACCTGCTGCAGAGCTGAAGACTCTCGACTCCTCCGAGTTTCTGTCATGAACTTTCTTGAACATCTTTCCCTGGTAGTACAGACCATGTAGTGCTTTGGTCCCCCCATTTCCCTATAGGCCTGGACTGGGGAAAGAGGCAGAGGTCTAACCTTAGGTCCCCTCCTAGGCAGTGCATCCTTCTCCAGGGCAGTGATTCCTGCAGTAGTTGCCACTTGAGTGTGGGGGCTAATGGTTTGCCTGTACTGGCCCTTGGGCGTTCGGGGCCCACTTTTTTTTTTTTTTTTTTTTTTTCTTTTGCTGCTTGTGCTTTCAGGCTCATGTTCATAAAGTCTGTGCCCAGACCTAACCATGTAGTGCTTTGGTCCCCCCATTTCCCTATAGGCCTGGACTGGGGAAAGAGGCAGAGGTCTAACCTTAGGTCCCCTCCTAGGCAGTGCATCCTTCTCCAGGGCAGTGATTCCTGCAGTAGTTGCCACTTGAGTGTGGGGGCTAATGGTTTGCCTGTACTGGCCCTTGGGCGTTCGGGGCCCACTTTTTTTTTTTTTTTTTTTTTTGCCCTTAAAAATTTTTTAGCACAGAAAAAAAAACTGAGCTACTAAAAAAAAGAAGAGTGCAGAAGAGAGGGAAAAACTAGTAAAAGCTAAAGAAAGTTCATTAAAGATAGAGTTAAAAAAATAATAAAACTGAAAAAGAAAGTCTGTAGTGATTCAAATAAAGGATTTGTTAGTAATCAAGAGGGAATTGACCCCTTTTTCTTAGATGCTCTTGCAAAAGAAGGAATAGTAGCTCTGTGCAGAGCTAAAAGAGATATGGAGAGGCTGACTCTTTCTCGTTCTGGGTTAGCTCCAAATTCTTTAGGTGACCTAAATCCTGATGGATTGAGACATGCAGGATTTGTCTATGTGTACACAATGGGAGAAGAGAAGCTCTCCTTCACTGAGAAATGTAGCAGTCCTCCCTCTGTCACATGTTTGGTCAAAGGACCAAAGAGCACACACACTCGAATCACAGATGCAATAAGACATGGCTTGAGGACTGTCAGAAATGCTACTGGTGGTGGATGGCTGTGTGGTTCCAGGTGAGGGGGCAGTGGCAGTGGCAGGATCCCTGACTAACTTAAGCCCAGCGTAAAGGTAAGGGGCCAAAGCATTTGCTGATGCGTTGCTCATCGTTCCCAAGGTTCTTACACACAACTCTGGTTTTGACCGTCAGGAAACGTTAGTTGAAATCCAAGCAGAACACTCAGAATCAGGTGAACTTGTGGGTGTGGACTTGAACACAGGCGTGCCAGTGGTGGCAGCAGAAGTGGGCATGTGGGAGAACTATTGTGTGAAGAAACAGCTCTTGATGCCTGCACCATGATGGCCATAGCACACTCCTGTAAGATGAGGTCATGTGAGCCAGAACGTCTTCCCTGGAAGTTGAAAGGAAGCTTCCCTCGCGTCATGAGTCTGGAAGGCTCTACAGAGTGATCTGAGGAACTCAGCTGCAGGTTTTTTGTCCAAGATTCAGATGATCTGCAGAGGAAAAAAGGAGAGAACACTGGCACCTATTCAAATTCTATAGTTCTGAAATTATAATTACAGTATTTTAAAAATTGCCCTGAAGTGTATACATAAAAAGCAGGTCCTTTTTGCCTAGTGAACAGGATGTTTCGCTTTAGCTGCAGTGACTTAAAATTACATGTCAGATAAGCATATGTTATCTCTCGTTAATGGTTTAATAATTTTTTCTTAAGGATATATTTTAAATTATCCAACAGTTCCCTATTGTTAAGCATTTAAGTTCTAAATTTTTATGCTAATACATATAACACTTAAGTAATTTAAGATTTTGAAAGCATCCTTCTTTCCTTTGTATGTTTCTATGAGTAAAATTATCAGATTAGTTGGACTTTTCACACTTTTGAAATACCTCTGCTCCCCCAGAGAAGTTGCGTTGTAGGAAGCAGGAAGAGGAGTGAACTAGAGGCAAGGGAGCCGAGCGGTGCCGGTGCACAGAGGCAGAAGAGAGAGAGGGAGCTGAGCACTGCAAGTGCACAGAGGCAAAACAGAGAGAAAGGGAGCCGAGCGCTGCAGGTGCACAGAGGCAGAACAGAGAGAGAGGGAGCTGAACACTGCAGGTGCACAGAGGCAGAACAGAGAGAGACAGGGAGACAAGCACTGCAGGTGCATAGTGGCAGAACAGAAAGGAGAGGCACAGGTGAATGGCGCCCGAGGGTGGGGTGGCCAAGGGTGGAGCTACTAGGTGAAGGGCGAACTTTGGGGCTGACCATATTTTCATGCCTCTGCACTTTTTGCTCATGTGAAATATCCACCCCAGAGCCTCTAGCGTCATGTTTTTCTCCAATTCCTGTTCTCTCCTACATTTCCACAAGATGTTTTTACAAAGTATGTCTTGAAGATGAAGTTGTGTTGCTAAACTTTGTATTTTGAGGGCTCAATAATTGCTTACAGTGAGTGTGCAATAAATGTTAAATTGAAGATTTTTTTTTTTTCCTTTTTGTCTTTTTTACTGACCGGTACGGGATCGCAACCCTCAGTGTTGCGCCCGTACCGGGGACCGGCAACGGGATCGCAACCCTCGGTGTTGCGCCCACGCCTCACTCAGCCAGTGAGCGGGAACCGGTCACCACATGGGATCCGAACCCTTGGCGGGAGCGCTGCCACGCTCCCAAGCGGCGCACTCTCCAGTGCGCCACCGGCCCGGCCGGAAGATTTTTTTTAAAAAGCAATTTAATGACAGAGCAGATCATTGGTGTGTGCAACTGGAGGTAGAAATGGGAAAAGTGGAAGTATTCCAAAACTGGATTATGAGTATGGTTGCACAACTCCATAAATTTACTAGAATCACTGAGTTGTGCATTTAAATGAGTAAATGTTGTAGTATGCAAATTACACCTCATGAAGCTCTTTTTAAAAGTTGACATCAGTAGGTTAATACACTGCCCTCAAAACTGGAGCTGTGGTGGAGAGATGGGAAGAGGTGTGGTGTATGTGCAGTGTATCTGCCTTTCACGGGAGGCAAGTTACACACACTGTTGTGTTTTGGAAGCAATGAATATTAAAGACATATGAACTTAGACCTATTAGTGGATAATATTATTCAGTGATGTTAGTAGAACTAAAATCACTTCTCTGTCTTCCAAATTATTGGAGAGGAAAAATAACCACACAAAACAAGACAAACAGCACCAACTAGCAGATTCAGAAAACATGAAAGAAGCCTGAACTGTTATAGCAATGAATGTACCAAGGATAAACTCATCTATTAAAGAAAAGAGACTTTCAGACTGGGTCAAATAACTCTACTGTCTGCAAGCAACACACCTAAACAGAGTGATCCAGAAAGATTTAGTGATGCTTCTGGCTTAGCAAATAATCCCCTCCCCCCAAAACTATGCAGATGGGTCTACATAGTTTCAAGCTCTGACCAACATAACCAGATGCGAAAATTGGCCTCGAGTCTAATGAAAATTAGGCACAAACCTGGAAGACACCTGTCTTTGCCATCTGGTTTCTCTTAGGCCAGTAGTGGAGTCAGGGTGCTGTGCTGTGTGGGATCAAGAGCAGGAGGAGTGCAGGTGAAGCCTGTGAGTGGTGCAGAGAAGGGGCTCAGTCCATGTTCCAGCAAACAGTTCTTACCATCAAGATACAGTCAAGTAAGTTAAGGGGATTATTACATACTAAGATTTAAGTACCGTTAGGTGATTTCATCACTGCCATTTATTATGAGAGACAAGGCATCTGGTGTCTGTTTCAAAACAGTACCAAACCTAGAGGTAAGAAAATTCAGCATCTGGTTTCAAAAAAAAGAAGTTTGGAGGGCCTGCTCCCATCAAAACAAAGTAAAAGACCCAGAGATTTTTGTCAGCTCCTGGCTCATTAGTTAATGCCAATGATGTTAGCAACAATAAAAATTAGGCGTCTTTTTTGGAAGGAGTAGGTTCTGGACTTTGTGACAGCCAATGCAAGAGCCCGTCACAAAGTGATAGTCCAGAAGTGCCGAGAGCCTTCCCTACCATGCTGACACTGCCAGGTTCACGCTGTAGCCATTTCACTGCAGGTGCCACTTGTGGAGGAAAGGAAGTTGAGGGATTTACATCAGCTTTTGAAATCCCAAATAGAGTAATAGTGAAAATTCTCCTACTCCTGGCAGTGATTCCTGTACAATCATAATTGCGTTCTCCCATGAAAAACACTTTCTTGGAAGCCATGAGACAATCTTCCTACTCTGGATTTTTTGCAATGATCTAACATGTGTTGTATGTGAAATTTAAGTAAGAGTTTTCCATGGTAAGTGTTTTTAAAGTTGTCATATGTTAGACATCAAATTTGGAAAAATCCCCTTAATATTTAGGCTTTCCAGTTAGCTCAGTATCCTGATGAAACTGCTGCCAGAATTAATTGAGGCTTCAAGGAAGGGAATGACTTTCACTTGAAGTACTGTAAATAGCAGAGGCAGGCAGGCATAATTTAAAAGTTATGAAACTCTAGTGCCAGATTATTGGAGAAAAATAACATCTGCTAAAGCTAATTAAAGTTTAATATGCTTAATAAATGTGATTGTTACAGACAAAAAAAATCATTAAAGTGCTGTAGAAAATTGTTAAGTTACCATCAGGACACATAATAAATTGATGATTTTTTCCACTCTGAATTAATGCAAATTCCCGTTGTACTGTATTCAGTTATGCACAGGATGGTGCCCTTGACTCAGATTTCAATGAAGGACTTCATTTTTTTACTTTTAAGACTCTAAGTAGGAAATTCAATTAGCATTATGAAAGAAACACTAAAATATGGTATTTAACTGTAGAATATATTCCACGCTTTCCACTTGCACAGTAACTTTGCCAGCAGTCACTGACCCTGCCTTCAGAGATCTTTTTCTGTTTCAAAATTGTGATGCTTTCATTTTAGTTCATTCAAGCATTTGAGAAAATTATTGTACTCGTGTACTCAGAATGTGGAGTAATAAATGTTCTTTCTGGTTCTCCTTCGGTTCCTATTCTAACATTTTTATGAAAGATTTAAAGTAGCATATAAACTATGATTAGAAAAAAGACAGTGGGTTTTAGCATGTTACGTGCCATTATATTTCTTAAGTTGAGTTTGTATTTAACTGTAGAGAGACCTATGAAGCACGTAAGGAAGCTGTGTGACAAACAGGAGGCTGCGAGTCTCTCGTAGCACTTTGTAGGCTGCTCTTCCTCAGTTTCTCCCCATCGTAAAAGGTACACTCAGTTCAATATGTAGATGAAACGAATTCCCGCTGAAACACAGTTCCTGCCTGTTGGGTGCATTTTGGTGGTTTGTGACAGCTTAGATGCTTCCAGAGGTCCCCGTCGGAATGGAAGCATGGCTCCAGTTTTGTTCTCCATTTTCCACCACGATGGTTAGAGCTAATTACTATTTTTTATACTGTTGGATTATTTTTTTCTTGTAACAAAATTAGTGTTGTTATAGAAAATTGGAAATTGTGGTTAAGCATAAGGAAGAAAAAGTCTATATTCTCTCCCACTCCAACCGTATGTTTTTATGTTTCCTTCCTTTTATGAATTTGTGTTTGAGTCTACATACATAGGTATGTGTTAATGTAGATATACATAAATTTTAAATATAATTGTAGCTGTATCATGTGTACAGTTTTATAGGCTGCCTCTTTTACTCATTACATCCGGATCATTTTCCCTCAAGTTAAATGTTCTTTGAGGGGCCGGCCTGGTGGCACACTGCTACAGTGCGCCGCTTGGGAGTGCGGAGGCGCTCCCGGCAAGGGTTCGGATCCCACATACAGACCGGTTCCCGCTCACTGGCTGAGCGAGGTGTGGGAGCAGCACCGAGGGTTGCGATCCCGTTGCCGGTCCCGGTCTGGTCCGGGGGCAACACTGAGGGTTGCAATCCGTTGCCGGACACGAAAAAGGACAAAAAAAGGGGAAAAAAAATAAAAAATAAATGTTCTTTGAAATATTTTTAATAAACATGTCTCATCATGTGAGTTTACCACAGTTTACTTACTATTTTTTATTGGCTGTTTACAATTGTTTTTTCCTTATGATGCTATCTGTGAACATCCTCATGCATAAATTATTTTCTGCATCTCTAATTATTTCTTGGAGTGCAATCCTAGAAGTAGAGGTGCTGGGTCAGAGGATATGAACGTGTATGAAGCTCTGGCCACTCAAAGAGTTATGAAGTTAGGCCTTGGAGGGGAGAGAGTGGTGTTAATTAGAGTGTACCTTTACATCTGGCATTTGAAGCACAGTTCCCCCAGTTACAGCGCTGAGGGAGAGAACCAGGCACTGCACTGGGCCTGCCATGAGGAGTTACCCTCAATGGAGCTCTGATGGCTGTGCCAGATTACAGTAAATTCCACCCGCTGGGAGGGTGAGCAGATTGAGGGCAGTCCGCACTTTTTCGTTTCCATGTTTGAAGGGAACACATAAATCACATCTCCTGTATCTCAGATATGAGGCAAGTAGCTAATGATATTCGTGTATAAGAGGAAGATATAATCACTGTAATGTACTTGTAATAAAAGACTGACATTTCCATAGATCTCATGCAGTAAGTCTGCACTTACCAGTACCTAACATTTAGGAATTTAGTTTGCAGATATATTTGCACAATTGTAGACGTACCTACACAGTTATTTATCGCATCATTATTTGTAAAATCTGAGACATCACGAGTGCCCGCGTCACCATGTTGTGCTGCATGTCACAAGGAGGGGTCTGTAGCCTTGAAGAAAGAGGAAGGGAGCCACTGGTAGGGAAGGTAACTAAGACGTAGCGAATGGAAAAAGCAAGGTACAGAACAGTGTGTGTAAAATGGGGATGTGTTCTGTTCTGAAGAGTGGGGGAGGGAGTCTGTTTCCTGGGCAGTGCCCTAAGTGTCTGTGAGGGAAGCATCTGTTGCTCATGGAAAGGGGCAATGAGTGTCTGCCAGAGAGGAAGGAGGATTTTTACACTGTGCCTAAAAATACCCAGAATGTCATTATCACATCTAGAAAATCACCTTAATTCTTTAATACCATCAGTGTTTGATTTTCCCTGATTTTCTTTCTCTTTCTCTCTCTCTTGTTTTTTCCTTTTTTAGCAGTTGCTTAGATCGTGGTACAAGCAAGCCACATTCCATGCATGGCATTTGGTCAGTGCATCTCTGTAATCTTTTCTCGTCTACAAGTTCTGCTTCCCTCTCTTTCACATTGTGATTTAACTAATGGAGGAACTGGGTTTCTTCCTTATATCTTGTGAACCAATAGAGGTTTCATCAGATCCTAGATTTGAATATTTCTTTCTTGACAATACCATCACATAGGTAATGTCGTGCATGTCCCATTTCCTTGGCTCTCTGGGAGACCCACTGCTTGTGAATCATCTCTCTGAGATGCTGGAGTTGGTCTGTGGGTTCAGAATTCCTCATCGCCCTTGTACCTAATAATTTCAGCAGTCATTGTCACTGCCTGGGTCCATTCTTTAATATGTCATAAAACAGCCATACTTCATTTTCTCATTGACCATTTGGTTACTCTGAGGAATAATCTGTACAGGAAAGGTAGATTAAGTCTTTATAAGGTTTGTATTTCTTTGATTTTATATTTGGATCTCCTTTTCACCAGTGATAATTTTGGTTTCTAGTAGCTCATTTGCTTCTAAGTTATATGATCCTGTAAGTTGTAGTTCTACAAAATACAGTTGTATGATAGTTATACATAGTACCCTAATGGTTTTAGAACAGTAACAGTAATTTACTACAACAACATTTCTGAAAATAATTCTGAAGCACTTGAGACAGTTCCTCTCCTGTGACTAAACCACCAGTAAGTCGGTCCATTTGTTTTGTTTTGCTTTCAGTATTTAGAGATTGATTTTTCCTCCCATTTTGGTTGAATTTGTTTTGTTTTTGTTAACACAGCCACATGGTTCCTAGTCAGAGCTACAAAATGAGGTTCATGTGAAGGGGTCCCTAGACTTCATCCTGTTCATTCCTCCCCTGGAGGTTGGCCTTCCCACTTTTTAACATAGGCCAATATGTGTAGTCAGCTCTTAGCACTCTTGTACCTTTCAAAATTTTAAAGACCCCCCCCCCCCCAGAAAACCAAAAAAAAACCTTGAGAGGCCGTGTTCTCTGAAAAGTTCATTTGCATGCATGACTGTTGCTCTCTATCCCTTTTTGTGCCCAGAGCTCAGTGCACAGCATTTGGTATAATTTAGAGCTGAGTCTTCAGTGTGATTAAAGAAGCAAATGTGCTTTTGGGAAAATGTGACTGCAGCAATAACTTTTTCCTGACTGAGGCAGGCATGTTTCGTGTGCTTTTTAAATCCACTTAAAGCTGCACGTGTTAAAGCTGTGTCCTGTGCACGTGCTGTTTTTCAGGAGTTGTACCCTGCGTTCTGCATTCACAACGGAGGTTCTGACCTCGAGCGGCTCCCCACAGCCAGCACCTGCATGAACCTGCTGAAGCTCCCCGAGTTTTACGATGAGACACTTCTGCGAAGTAAACTGTTATATGCTATTGAATGTGCTGCTGGTTTTGAGCTGAGCTGAAAGCAATGCTGTATCTGACCTTCTCCAGAGAACCCAGCACCTCCTTCGTCAGCAGCGCCTCCCCAGACCCACGAGGATGCTCAGGCTGGACGCCCACGGCTCTCCTGCACTCCTCCTTTCAAGCCTTCCTTCATTTTTTAAGTGATTTTTATTACAATGTGGTCACTTATTTAGATGGACACTACCTTCCAAATAACTTAAAATAACAAGTGTGCCGTGTGGCTAATTTAGTTATTTTGCCAAGAAGAGCACAGTTTTTAGACTAGTGGCCACTCAGTGAAATTAACCAAAGAGGAAGCTTTGGCTTTGCTGACCAGAGTCGAGTCCCTTCCGGAGCCGGCAGCGCCTGCTTCCTGGGTTCAGACTGGGCTGGGCGGTCTGCAGAGATACAGGGTCTGAGGGGTTGAAACGCTTATTTTCAGGGGGCCCGCTGCTTCTCATGTGGCTGAATTGTTTACAAACCTAATTGTTAAAACTACAGGCGTTTTTCTTCCTGCTACCTTTTCCCAAAGGGGTTAGGTTTGGAAAGTAGATGACGATGGTCATACTATATTTGCTTTTTAAGCCGTTTACTCCACATGGGACGAGCATGCTTATTTTCAGTACGCCATTGAGCTGCATCATGATAGTTTGTGTATCACTGTGTGTTGGTGTGAGGTGGGGACTTCATCCGCTATTCTGTCGGTCTCCGCTTTGTGCCTGGAGAGCTGATGGGGGGTGAGGAGGAGGAGGAGGAGAGTCTGTCCGGCTCCTTCGGCATGTGTGTTGCTGGCAGTACATGATGACTTGGGGGAGAACAGGCACTGTCGCATCTATTAAAGCTGTTTGAACCCAAGTGGCGGGCCAAGCCTTTGTCCCTGATGCTGCTGCGGCTGGGTCTCTCCATGATCCCCTCTCCCTCCTCACCCCTGGGCTGTACCAGTCTTCCTGGATATTCTGGGGTAATTTGCCGTGCCTCGGCACCCTCTGCTTTGTGGTGCTGCTTTGACAGAAAGACGAGACAGTCCCTGACACGTGTCCAGGGAGGAAGAGCGTTCAGTGATTCTCGTAATAAGGCACTTTATCAGGACCTAATTAGTTGCTGGGTGATTTCAGTCTCTAAAAACAAAGCGTTCCAAAGCGTCAGCCATGGAAGCAGAGTGACCCTTTGCTGATGCTGGGGGAGAAGGAATCTAAATCCTTATTCATCTCTTCTCTGTCTAGTATTTTACTGTCACTGGAGGCTCTGTGGACTGTCATAGTTAATTGACCATAATTAGCAATATACTTTTAAATGTGGGAAAACTGAGTGACACTTTTAAGACAATGACCATTATCAAAACAAAATGTATAATTTCTTAATTTGAATAATAAATTAAGTGTTTAAATGCTATTTGTAGTCTTGATATACAGAAATAAAATAATTAGGGTTTGTCTTTGGTTTTATTTTATTTTAGGTTGTTTTGAATGTTCTTATTAGTTAATTTTATATTTTATTATCAGTATTTTGGAAATGGACTATCTGAGACTGAAGAGAATTGGCGATCACACTTATTTGTGGTCTTTTTTTTTTTTTCTCCCCTCAGCTATTCTGAGCTTATTTATTTATTTGTATGTTCTTATGGCTAAATATTTGCATTAAATTTTTTTCCCCCAAATTCTGTTGGAGTCCTACCCCAAATCATTGTGATTAGTTTTATTCTGCTCCAGTAAAAACCACAGCTTCCCAATATTAACTAGCTTTATCACAGGTGTTTAAGTGTCATCAGTTAACACAGTGTAACAACGTAGCCTATGATTACTTAAATCCAGATTTAGTAGGGAGCAGGGCTGTCATCCGTCTGCACTCTGCTGAGGGGCTACGATGAGGTTGGCCTCCACTCAGCCCCCAGCCTATGCTGTGACACCATACTAGAGGCCAGCGCTTCTGGTCACAGGAATCATCTTCACAGCTCTCTACTTGGGTTTAGCATCAAGTTGTTGAGGAAAATTATTCCTAAGGGAAGATTCTCCTTTCTTCATTGTTCTGTTTTTTAATTCGTTCTACCCTACTTTTTGCTTATTTCTGATCGTTTTGTACTCAACCCTAAATGTTAGGTGTTGGAGGGGGCAGTTATGCAGTTGTTTCTCACAAGCTATGATCTGGTTTCAGGTCCTAAGCTCATTACAGCAGCATTATCAAGCCTTGGTGGTCTGCACCGTAGTGTACAGTGTGGTAATCTCTGCTCTGCACACAGCTGTGCTACGGACAGCGAGCTCTGTGCCACGCAGACCTGCCAGTGCTCATGGGACTTGGAGCACAGAAAGGGCTGTGGTGGGGTAAATTACCCTTTCTGGAAACTTCCTGAGGAGGTGAGTGGTGGGCTTGGAATAATTTAATATATGAGCTTTCTTATACTTTAAAGGACAATAAACAGCTAAAGGCACATTATAATTCAAATAAAATAGAAATTCAGGGCCACCACTCAGCTTTTTCAGATTTGCCTGCTCCCAGTCAGAAAGCGTCACATCTAGCACAGTAGTCTGTGTGCAGAATGACACAGCCCATCTGTATGTACCTCCCAGGGCAGTAGGTCTCACCTGGAGTGTGTGTTGTGGGTGAGTTGTTGAGCTCTGTACTTTGGTATCCCTGGGATAAACTCAGGGATTTCGTGGTTTGCAGGTGGTAGCCAAAGTGGTGACCTGAAATGACGGTGACCCAGCAGGTCCAGGTGGGAAAGGGTACCATCTGCTCAAGGTCTCTCCTTCCAGAAAAATTCTGGGGGTAAGTTCTTGAGCCTAAGTACTTTGTGCCTCAGCTTATATATCAGTGGAATGGGGATAGTCTGGATACTTTGGTTTCACGGAAGTGCTCTGAAGATAGGATGAGAGTTATAGGTAAGCTTTTAACTTCAACATTCCATAAAAGCAGAATAGAACCTTACTGTAACTTGTCTGCTTATGTGGTTGAAGTGTTGCCCTGTAATGGCAACATCACTGCTGCTGCCTCCTCCGCGGGGTTAGGCAGGAAGCAGTAATCCTCAAGTACTCTTATATGCGTTTTCCTTGCCTCCGTATTTGTTGTAGAGGGATAATTCATGTCATGGCTCAGAGAAGGACTGCCGAGGCCTGGCGATGACAATAGGAGGCCATCCCACCAGCAGTTACCAGAAGTTAGCTGGTAACTAGTGACTAACTTGCTTTGTGACTTCTGTAGTGCCTTCTTTATACTAAAAATGTAGTCAGCTGAAGATCTCTTCACTTTACGCCAATTCCACGGCTCAAATGAGATTTCCCACCCCTGGCCTCATCTGCCCCGGCCTGCAGAGCAGCAGAGCAGGGTGGAGGGCCTTAGGGTGTCACAGAGGAGCATTGGGTGTCTCCTGCATTCAGAATAAACACAACACATATCTTATAACTTGCCCAATAAAGCAATTATGTCATGGGAAGTAGCCTTTTTGCATTCTTGAATTTAATATGAAGATTATTATTGTTCAATATTTGAACCCAAACAATTTGGTTGATGGGAATGTGTCTAAGACTTATTGACAGTGCGAAGTCTGAGTATCTCCTTGAATGGCCCAAATTGCAGACAGAAGCCCGCCTCTGTGATGGGAGCTTCACCTGCAGGAAACAGGACGCGGGCATGAACTGGTGGGCGTCACCCCACCTGGCAGAGTATAGCTCACAGGACGACGGCTTATTTGACCAGAGAGCTGGAGGGGTGTAGTGAACAATGCCCCAGGTGCTCAGGTCAGCAAGGGAACCGCAGACAGCAGTGGCAGAGCTTTTCCGGCATTGTGTGGCTGCCGCAGCACATCACCACAAGTTGGGTGACTCAAAACAGCGTTTATTCTCACAGTTATGGAGTCCAGAAGGCTAATCAAGGTCAAAGGGCTGCACTCCAGTCTGTTTTCTGTCTCCACAGCTTCTGGTGGCTGCATTGCTCCAATCCCTGCCTCCCTGGTCACGGGCCTCTGTCTCGAATCTCGGGCCTTTCACTTGTTAAGACAATCCAGCCCACCCAGATAGTCCAGGATGATCTTAAGATCCTCAACTTCACGACCCTTAGTCTTAACAGGGCCACACCCACAGGCTCTGGGGCTCAGGATATGGACTTGCTTCATGTACTGAATTATTCTAGGAGATGGTTTGCCACTCCACCTGAGAACCGAAGCAGTGTGGTAGGTGGCCCTTGGGACAGGCGGGCTCCTGTCCGTGCCTCCTTCACAGTCTCCATTTGACAGTAAAAAGGGGGGGTTGTACCAGATCTGTGTTTCCCCAGACTTGCTGAGAGTGAGTCTCTAGGGGTGGAGGGTCACAAGTTTGTATTTTTAAAAGTGTCCTAAGATCATTCTTCACAGGTGATTTTAGGAAAACAATCCTTTTCAGTGCTGATAACTTGCAGGCTGCATGGCATCCCGACTGATGTGCCTGGATATGTTCCTGGTGTGCTGGGAAACGCGGGTGTCCTCAGTTCCTGAGTGAGTGTGCCGTCAGGTTCCTTGGAGAGAGGGCAGGAGCAGTGTCTAACTGCGCTGCCATGGCCCGGCCCAGCCTTCGGCCTGTCTGCCCAGCCTGGACTGTGCCCTGTGCTTCAGACCTACAGCTGCCTGCTGAGCTCTCCTGGCGTGCTAGGCGGCATCACACTCCAAGACATCTGCTGACCTCCACTCCTGTACCAAAATCCCTGTGCTGTCCTTGCCTTCTCTGCAGCCCAGTCCCCATACCACTGTGTTACAGATCCTCATAACAAAAATCTGACTACTACTTGCCTCTCTTCTCTGCCACCTCCCTGTCTCAAGCCATTGTCTTGGACTTGCCTGGGTTTGCAGTATTCAGAGCGTTCTCCATCCTCTGTCCTTGCCCACGCCAAAGTCCTCCTCGATCCTAAGTCAGTTCTTGCCATTCCTCTGGGCAAGACCTCCCGGCATCTCCCCATCTCAGGAGGAGCTGAAGGCCTGTGTGGTTTGGTGCCGGGTGCTGTGTGACTTCATCCCCACCACCCTTCCACCTTGCTAACTCGGCTCTCCTGGCTTCCTGGACATTCCTCCCCTGGCCTTGGGGCCTCTGCACATGCGCGCCCCAGCTCTCTCTGCTTGGAAGACGCCCCTCGCATTCTCCAGGCCGTGCTTCGCTCATTGTCACCTCACTTACGCTACCGCCCCGCCCCCACGCCCGTCTTCCCTCGTCTGTCTCTAGCGCTGTGCTGTCTGATGTCCAGTGCGTTTCACTGGGGCATCACTCTCCCCTCCCCCAGAAGGTAAGTTCCACCAGGGTGGAAGTTTGCTCACTAAGATGCTGTGGCTTCTTTCCCCTCTGGGTACCGTTCCTCAAAGTGCTGCAGCTGTCTCACCGCTAGACGGGATGAAGAAAGGTAGGAGTGGAAAGGGTCCCAGCACAAGGGAAGGCGCCGCACACCTGAGCACAGCACACACCCCCGTTTGTACGGGAGCACCAAGTCAGCATTTCAGTTCACAAAGGCGCCCACGACAGACACGGGACACAAACACCACAGGGGGATTTCCCTTCCTTCTCTGGACACTCCTGAGTAGGATGTCGTATGGGTGACTCTCAGGGTCAGAGCATGGTATTTTCTTCACATTAGCATATATTTGACTGTCACTGGGACACCATATGCTGCCTAAACAGCATACCTCCTTCTGTTGGAATAAAAAGGTCTTTTCATAAATAAATAAGTACATTTCTGTGTACCAAGCACCTAGAGTAATGCCCAGCACATAGTAGGTGCTCAACAAATACTTGCTGAACGAATGGATTTGCTCTATGAAGAAAGGTTTTACTAACCAAGATAAGTTTCAAACTAACGCCTGTCCAGTTTCAGGTTCTCCATCGTTGGGCCAAATTTCTCACAGCTTTGAGCACTTCACTCCCACGTCCAGCCTTCGCAGAGGACAGAAGAGAGGCGGGTGCTCGGAAGGCCCACCCCGTGCTGGCCCTCAAGGGTGCGTCCGCGAGCCCTCTCTGCTCCAGCTGAGGGTTTCTGGCCTCCCGGGTGCTAACTCCGTGCTCGAAAGCGTGTGTCAGCTGCGGGTCTGGGCAGTGCACAGGCTCCCTCTAGTGGTCAGGAGCCGGTACCTGCAGTCAGGGCTGGTGAGGACCACTCAGCCAGCGACCAGGGAGCTAGTGACCTGTCATGAAGCTTTTATGTGTTCACAGGATCAAGAGCATTATCCTACTGGTATCTCTTCGTCACAAGGGGACTATTAAAATGACAGGAATATAAAACAATCCCTCTACTAGAACGCTAAAGTTTATTTTTTTGAGAAATGTTTAAAATCCCATTGCCTTTAAGTTTCTTAAAATGCTACACATAGAGTTACCATGTGAGTCAGCAGTTCCACTCATAGGTTTATACCAAAGAGAAGTGAAAGACACAGACAGTTGTGCACAGATGTTCCCAGAAGCATTATTCATAATAGCCGAAAGGTGGGGAAAACTCAGATGCCCACCAACTGAGGGATGAATAGACGAGAAGTGGTCCATCCACACGTGGGATATGATTTGGTCATAAAAGGGAATGCAGTGATGACAGGGCTACAAATGGGTGAGCCCTGAGGACATCATGCCAAGTGAAGGAAGTCAGATACAGGACAAATGTTGCGTGGTTCCATTTGTATGAAACGTCCAGGACAGGCACATCCACAGACAAAGAAGGCAGAGTGGGAGTTGCCAGGGAGAGATGGAGAGATGGCTGACGGGCACCGGGCTTCTGGGGCTGAAGAAGATGATCTGGAATTAGATAGTGGAGATGGTTGCCCAACCTTGTGAATACAGTAAACACCATGAAACTGTATAAAGGGGTGAATTCCATGGTGTGTGGACTACATCTCAACATGCGGGTTTTCATCATCACATACGTCTTTATCATGCGTGTGGTTTTTATCGTGCATACAGTTACTTTTTTATTTGTATGTGAATGTCTTGAGGACAAGGACCATGCCTTCACTTCCATAAAGCCTGGGCCACAGTGCCTCACACAGCAAAGGCCCGTGATACACATTTTGAATGAACTTTTTAAAAACTTAAGATAAATTACAATCTGAAAGAAAATATCTGCCATACACGTAACTGACAAGATTGTTGTAAAATATGTCAAGAATATTTAAGAATTGATAAGACACAAACCACCCAATAAAAAATGGGCTCTTCATTGAATAGGAAATACATATAGCAAATGAACACACGAAGAGATTCTCAGCATTAGTAGTGATCAGGGAAATGCAAATCAAGATTATGAAATACGATGTGACTCCCATTCAATTAGCATAAATTGTTTAGTCTGACTGTTTTAAAGAGGATGTGGATCCTCATAATTTCTCATGCATTCCAAGTGGGAGTGTAAACTGGAACGGCCTCCTTGGAAAGCCATTTGACATAATCTCATGTATATACCCTGTCATGCAGCAGCTCTACTTGTAGGTGTATACCCAAGGGAAATTCTAGCGCAGGTACACCAGGAAACATTGTAAGCACTTCCTGGCAATGTTGTTTACAATGGAAAAGACCTGGAAACAACCCAAATGCCCATCAACAAGAAAGCATTAACACAGTGTAATGTTATACAGCTGCCAAAACAATATGGATTAATCTTAGTTACCTCAGATGAAAAAGCCCCAAAAGATTACCTAATACCCATTTTATAAAGTTAAAAACAACTAAAAGTAAAAGCTGTACTTTTTGTTGGAAAATAAAGATGCAATAAAACTATATTAGTAGTGGAATCAAGGGTGATAAACGCAGGACTGAGGATGGTGGTTACTCTGTGCGCAGAGGCAGGGCCAGAGTGGGACGGGCACCCATGGTCAGACGCAGGTCGCGACCAGGAGCCAGGCTGTTCAGGTGCTGGGCTCGAGAAGCTGCTTAAAACGGGCTTTGTGAGAACCAGTGATGCGGGTGTATCATTAGCCAAGGATTGTGATTAACCTAGTGTGCGCCCTTGATGTCAACAAAGGAAGCGCAGGAGGGAGGAAGGGACAGGCTGGCTGCTATTTGCTCACCTGCCCAGGTAGGGGGCGAGGGCGGCATCGTTGCCCGGCAGAGCTGCTGGCAGAATCCCGCAGCACAGCACAGTTGAGAGGAAAGGCCGCAGCTGGAAATCCTGACAAGCCCATCCGAAGAAACTGCGCGTTTCCTAATTTTTGAAGAGATTCATCATCTTATTTCGTTTTTACTTATTTTTGCTGAGGCTTCCAGTTCATAAAGAATGGGCCTTCCTCCTGTGCCCCCAGCTGAAGGACTGTCCTCCTCCCCAAGGTGGCCTTCTCCGCCCTCCCCCAGCACCCTAACCTTCTGCCTTCCCTGCTCAGGAGGGAACCCAGCCCCTGGTGGAGGGACCCTGACCAGCCTGTGCCACCACGGGACCCCACTTCTGTCCTTGGAGAGTGACCTGCTGGGGTGGTAGGGCCTGGCAGGGTCTGCAGTGCCTGGGGCAGTTCCCTGTCCTGTAGCAGAAGCTGCCCAGGCACACGTGCCCCAGCCGCTGCTCCACGTGTGAGCACGGGCAGGGCGCACGCTGAGGACCATGGATCAGACACACGAGAGCCGGTTCTCACTCTGCCCATCTGGGGACCCGGTATAAGGCCTGCAGGCTCCCAGTGTGGCTTCACCTGGGGCGGGGGGGGGGTTCAATCCAGCTCGGAGTGGCTGGGCAAGGTTTGCACCTTGTGTTCTCATCAGGGGCCCATGAATGTGAGGGGCCCCAGCAGATGTTCTGTGCCAAGTAAGTACAAGGCCTCCTGCACCCTTGCTGCTGCCCCCTGCCCCGCCTCCCTGAGGCTCCTGGCTGGGGACGAAGGGTGAGACCAGGGCCCCTCCAGTGGCCCTTACCACCCCTGCAGCTGGGAACCAGTGCCCCCTTTGATAATGAAGACGTCTCCTATGTCCTGGAACATCACTCAGGAAAGCCATAGCCCCGAATTCCCGTCACTGTCATGACATTACTAAGAGTGCCACGTGAACACACAGCAGCTGAAGGCAGGCCGATCCCGCTGTGGACTGACGGGGCGAGAAGTGCCTGATGAACTTACAGGGGATGCACACGCTGCTCTCGGTGGAAGCAAGGGAATACCTGGCCCTGTCTGCTGCAGGGAGCACTGCCTACCTCCTGTGGGACTGTCGACCTCAAAGAAACTGAGGCCAAGTGAAGAAAGCACAGGAGCACAGGATCAGTCGAGCTGATATGACGATTGCAACCAGGGAAGCACAGACCAGGTCACCTAAGAAACGCTCTCCGAAGAGGCCCGCAGGGCCCCGCGTTCCAGGATCACAGCAGGGAAGATTAAAGGGGAGGGGGCAGCCCCCCTCATCCCTCCATAAGGTCTCTGTTGGTTGTACGTGACTGTGGACTTGGGATTGTTACCAGGTAACATGACACACACAGGGATCAAGGGTAAGGGTCTCAAGTATTCTAGGTGCTTTTATGGGTTTTCGGTGCTGTCCCATCTGCTTCTAAGTAGAAACGGAGTTATAACAGTTTCCAGGGCAGGCAGGCGTGATGACCGACTTTTCCTGGATCGCCAAGGCACTGCAATTTAGCTGACCTGGCCAGAGCAGACCTTTTTTATCATTTGTGACTTTTGATCAAAAAGTCTTTTGTCTGAAAGCATTGATGATCAACTCAGGTAGACATTTTGGTACCTCATTGCTGGGAAGGTTCATTCCCAGAATGTCATGTCCCGTGTAGGAGGGGAGAACCTTGCAGGCAGGTGGAGTGTGCCCGTTGTAGAAGTAGGTTGCCTTCAAGAATGTTAGTGGGCTGGATGGAGAAAACAACAAGAGAAAGAAACCAAGGGTGCTTTTACCACTTAACCTACGTAGTCAGTTTTAACTCGGTATAGGCCTGGGAGACAAATATTAAAGCAAGAGTTTAAAACTTTGTAAGTAGCTGGCTGGCTGGCTCAGCGCAGCCTTGTAACACCAAGGTCATTCGTTGGGATCCCCTTACCAGCCAGCCACCCCCCAAAAACAAAAACAACTTAGTAAGTAACCTTGAGGCATGTGACCTCGTTAGAGTGTGGACTAGGACATGAGACACACAGTCCGACAGAGGCCGGAGACCAGGAGAATCCCCAGCGTGAAAGTCACAGTCCAGTCGCTCAGCAGCGCTGATCACGGGGTGTCATCAGGTCACGTCTGGGGTCTTGGGAAAAGCTGTCTACTCAAGTGCTGTCGTCTTCTCGTCCTGCCTGGAAGACAGAGGTGTTTGGCTATGGGTTAGCTGCAGTGACGATCTCCAGTGATACAGGAGGCTCACTCGGGTGGATTTGTCTTTTTAAAATGAGAAACGTGAATCCTTGAGTCAATGCGTTTAAGCTTAGCGGCACGGGATTGGTGAATAATACCTGACGTGGTCCTTCCAGTGGGGCTGGAGGGAGTCCTTTTACTTGATGATGTTTCCAGTAAACAAAGTCTCTGGGCTGAAGACTACGGTCTTTGATATCCTTGTCTCCCAGGAGCTTGCTGTGGAAGGAATCCTCTATTAATTTAGAATTCCTAGTGAGGAGCTTTATAAGGCCTTGGCAGTAATATCATCTGTTAGAAGAGCTGGGTTATAAAGTCTTTCACCTAGTCCCACAGGTCCACCTGCTATTATTTTGAGGAAAGAAGCTGTTGCTTTCCAAGTGGGCAGAGCAGCGGCTGCGGGAGAGCCTTTGGCCATGTACTGCGAAGGCACTGAGCTGTTTGACCCGGTGTTACCGACAGGCCAGGCCCGGCTGCCCTCTCGCCTTAAACAAATGACCTGAAAGTCCAAAAGTTGGTGCAAGGATTGGAAGGTTTATTCAGATTACCGGTACTCAACTAAATGTCTAACCCAGCAAACAAACGAAGAGAAAAGAGGAGCAGTGGGGTCCAGTTTAGCCTAGTTCCAATTGGCGGGGCCAACCTATTCCATTAACAGGAATTGATAAAAGCAGTTCTCCCCACTGTTAAAGAATAAAAGTATCGACTAGATTTAAATCAGAAAAACAAAGCATAGCCAGGAGCCCTCCAGGGTGCACCTACACAGAAGTGGATACAATCCAACCCAACAGAAGAGGGCTCAGAAAATCAGAGAAAGCTAAAGAGAATAAAGCACTGTCTTGTCAGAGGTTAGGTCAGGGACTCCAGGAGAGATCTACCAGCAGCAGAGACCTGGGAGCAAAATAGTCCCAGCGGCCACTTGCCTCTTGCAGCTGGAGTCCTCTCTGGTGCCCAGAGCTTTCCAGTTTTTGCCAGTGATTAAATTAGGCTCTCGGATTCCAAAGTCATAGAAACGAACAATGTACCCAACAGTAAAGCAAGCAGCGCTTTATTAAAAGAGGAGATAGACTTATGCATAAGGGGGTAGCGACAGTAAAGCCAGCCCCCCAGGGGAGCTGTTCAGGGTCTTTCATAGGGAAAGGAGTTAAGGGGTACAGGCCAGCATCACTGGAGGGGGTCCGTTCTGTCCTTCCCGGCTGCGTCATGGGCGCATGCTCAGCAGGCAGTGGTGTTCATCATTGTCACCCCAGGAGGGTCACTGTAGCAGTCACCTTGATGCTTTCTGCACAGGTGGGAATTCCAAAGGGGTCTTAAGGCTAATCTGTAACTTTTACAATTATAGTAAACAAGCCTTGGGGAGGGGTTTTGCAACTCAGTAAATGTCTGTTTCCTCTCTTATCTCGGTCTGTTTTGTCAGGGCAGCCCCTGGGCTAATCATTTGCCCTGAGGGTCTCATGACTGAGGGGTGGGAAAGTAACGAAGTGTCCTCTGCAGGGAAGATGGAGTCAGTTTGTTTCACAGGCCTGGCCTTGCTCTCTTTCACTGGATGTGTCCCTTGGTCGCTGTTTGGCCCAGAGGGAATATCTCAGGAGGGATGTTTGCTAAAATTCAAGATCCAGTTCAGATAATAAAAACTCAAGAACCGTGGATTGGGCTAGAGTATTGTTAATACTAAAGTTAATTTTGATAAAATCTTATGAACAAATTCACTCAATCTTGGTTTGCTTTGACCACATAAGATTTTTATAAACACTTTATAACTTCTTAAAAAATATATTTTTAAACTTTCCATATTCACTTAGTTTTATTTATAACATTCCTCTTCATTTTTAAAACAACCTGTAAGTATCCTTTAAGCTTAGACAAAATTACCTCTTTTTTAACAACAACAAAAAACACGTCCTCATTCCTTTTAAGAAACTTTGTTTTAAACCAAAAACACATTTACTTTCTTTATACACTCTGGATACAGAATTGTTTCTTTTGTATCCAGCAGCTTTAATTACATATATCAACTAAAATTTTAACTCTTAGTAACCCTAATTTCCAGTGAAGCGAGTGATTTTAAACTGTTTTATATCAGTTTGTGTTTAAACTGATGAAAACCATTTTATAATCTCCAGAGAAATGTTTTCTTAATTCTGTATTAACAGATCCAAATTATTTAGCTTTTTTATACCATAAAAACAAGATGTCAAAGTACATAAACAAGATTATGTTTAATAATTAATGTTTTAGGATTTTTTTTTTTTTTTTGTCTTTTTGTCTTTTTCCGTGTCCGGCAACGGGATCGCAACCCTCAGCGTCGCCCCCGCACCTCGCTCAGCCAGTGAGCGGGAACCGGTCTGTATGTGGGATCCGAACCCTCGGGCGGGAGCGCCGCCGCGCTTCCCAAGCGGCGCACTATCCAGTGCGCCACCAGGCCGGCCCATGTTTTAGGATTTTAAGACTCAGATATTTTATGATTACGTATTACTTAATTCAACATAACGTGATTTTAAGATTTTAAATTAGTGAAAAGGTTTTTGAAACTATGATAAATTCATGCATAAACATTTATTCTAATCATGTTTACCTAATTTACTAATTTTAATCAGTTATATTTGAACTGCTCTTTGGAAAACAAAGCAGCCATTTCAGTTATTTGTAATCTTTGTAAGGTGTCCTGGTTTGTTGTAGTGAAAGCAGACTGGTTTTTTTCTGGTTGCTCGGGGAGGTCTGCTTTCTTTTAAAAGATCTGGTTTGGCTAGTTAACTGCTGAAGCTGTAAACTCATGGTGTTAGAGGCCTCGCTTTTCGTCTTCTTTTGGAGAGTTTCGGAGAGCTGATCAGCCAAATCTGCAAGATCATGAATCAGGGCAGCAGCCCAGTAACGTGTTACCGTTTACCAGAGGGTTAGATCCTCACCAAATCCATCAGGGAGGTGGAGGTTAAAAGAGTTATCATTTGACGACTTTGGAGGCTTTCATCTGTTATACCAGAATATTGTTTAAAAGTTTTTTTCTTCTTTTCCTTTGAAAAAAACAAAATCACATCAACCAATCTCCTCTTCACCAAATCCTTTAAGATACTAGACATAGGTAGCCTTTCCAATGTATCCCTTAGCCATCCTGGGTGTTGAGTACCCAGGTGGCATCCAGGGCAGCGTGGACAGCAGGGCCCATGGAGTCCTGAATTTGCATACCCAGGTTGGATCTCAGGAAGGAGGACAAAGCAACAAAGACAATGTCTTGAGGATACGACCTCTCCCAGCCTGTCCCAGCAGCCAGCCCTCACAGCGTTAGCTTGCAAATAAGTCAGTATCAAGAAAGACGATAGAAGCATCCGTTTTATGATCTTAAAACATCTAGCAGAGACAGTATAAATTTGTCTGAGCAACAGACCTAGCCAAAAATATCTAAATTAAGTTTTTAAAAACATTTCTATTTGATTTTACCAACAATTTAAAATTGCCTTTATTTACCAAAGATTACTAAAGTCATGTGAACTTGAAAAATATTTGGGCTTAATTAATTGATTTATGAGCGTGCATTATTTATAAGGCAATTTGGTACCATGTAGACAGTATACAAACACAAGTACAGGCATAGACATGTAGATACAACAGAGCACGTACATATGTGTGTGAGTACACACGAAAACACGGAAACAAACATCCACTGTCTTTCATTAAGATTTGTCTTTTGTCAGTTTTTGAAGAGTTTTCTTTCTCTCTTAGACTATGAGTCTTTGATTACCTGTTCCATTGCATTGCCCTAAGCAATCGTCAGCTAGGCAACCCTAAATTCGCACTTAAAGGGAAGACTCCTGGCTGGAGCGAGGCAGAAGATCTATGTCTCAAGGCCCAGAGAAGGAATGTGAGTTTTTCAGAGAAGGAGCTTCAGGCCTATTGCCTATTAGGTCTAAATGTTTCCAAAGCTCATCTGAGGAGACAGAATACCCATTTCTGCTAAAACTAGGTTTCTTGCATCTTTTTTTTTTTTTTTTTTTTTTTTTTCTAATTTGATCTTGAGAATTCTCTCTGGAAAGTTGCTACAAACTCTAGTTCTGGCTTGACAGGTTAATAGGCCATTTTCTAGGAGTGCCCCATAGGGGCAGAATTAGGTTTAAGTATGTCAGTTAGGATATTTCTCTCTCTCTCTCTCTCTCTTTTTTTTTTTTTCTTTGCCTTGCAGCTGACTGGTACAGGGATCTTAACCTGTGACCTTGGTGCTATAAGGCTGTGCTCTAACCAACTGAGCTAACCAGCCAGACTTAGGCATATCATTTAGATAAGACACAGAGGAGGATTTTTTTTTTTTCCTTTTTGTCTTTTTTCGTGACTGGCAACAGATCGCAACCCTCAGTGTCACGCCCGTACCGGACTGGGACCGGCAACGGGATCGCAACCCTTGGTGTTGCGGCCACACCTCGCTTAGCCAGTGAGCGGCCGGTCTGTATGTGGGATCCGAACCCTCGGCGGGAGCGCCGCCGCGCTCCCAAGCGGCGCACTGTAGCAGTGCGCCACCGGGCTGGCCCACAGAGGAGGATTTTAAAATACATGTCCAGACAACGTAAAATCAGGAATTCGCTACAGGATTTCACAAAGAAATACGCAAAAAATACAGAAGTCTGTTTAGAATAAACAGTTGAATGCCAGAATGTCCTATTTTTGGAGATCAACCTTGTTCAATGGGTGGCTTTTTCAACTTAGTTTCTGTTCCTTAACTGGGTTACTGAGATAAGAGCAAAGCTCATTAACAAATAGGGCTGAAAGGAAAAAAGAGTTCAGTTGACTTAGAAGTTCCCATGGGGAGAAGCAAAAATCTAACAGAAAAAATGGAAAGCCTTTTAAAAATAAATACAGCATGAATCATTAGCTTTTTTTTTTTTTTTTTTTTTTTTTTTTTTTTTTT
>NW_007726211.1:824169-838715 GCF_000696425.1 Galeopterus variegatus | reverse complement strand
TTTTTTTTTTTTTTTTTTTTTTTTTTTGTCTTTTTTCGTGTCCGGCGAAGGATCGCAACCCTCAGTGTCGCGCCCATACTGGACCGGGACCGGCAACGGGATCGCAACCCTCGGTGTTGCACCCGCACCTCGCTCAGCCAGTGAGCGGGAACCGGTCTGTATGTGGGATCCGAACCCTCGGCGGGAGCGCCGCCACACTCCCAAGCAGCACACTATAGCAGTGCGCCCCTGGGCCTGCCCATGAATCATTAGCTTTTAATTAAGACAAATCTTGACCATGGAGTTATAAAAATTTTCTTTTAAGTCTATTATTATCAGATTTTAGCCAAAACAAACAGCAAATATTTCTGGCTTTTAAGCTTTTTAACCAAGTAATGCAAACAAAAACTAAAGAGGTATAACGAAGTCTTCTTAAGATCCAGAGCCACCCCCAAAAACAACACTTGGAGAGCTAGCAATGGTCAATATGCTAGCCTATTCATTTAGCTAAGGAGAGAAGTTAAAAAAATAAAAACAAAAGTTTCTAACATATCATAAACCAAAATTTTAAATCAAAGCTATAGCTGCAAAAATCCAAAACAAATAAGAATTTTGTATTCTTCCATGATTTAGACTTTTTCCAATGACAAAGACAGATTGCTATGGTCTGAATGTTTGTCTCCTCAAAAGCTCATGTGGAACTTTAATTTCCAATATGGTATTTGAAAGGTGGCACCTTTAAGAGGTAATCCGATTGTGAGGACTATGCCTTCATGAATGGATTAATCCATACATGGATTGGTGGGTCAATGATTTAATGGGTTATCAGGGAGTGGCTTGGTGACTTTATAAGGACAGCAAGTGAGCACATTAACTCTTTCTCTTGCCATTCTCACCATGCGATTGCCTACATAGCCACATGACTCTGTAGAGTTCTCACCAAGAAGACCCTCACCAGGTGTGCTTCCTGGACCTTGGACTTCCCAGCCCCCAAAACTGTAAGAAATAAATTTCATTTTCTTATAAATTACCCAGTTTCAGGTATTCTGTTATAAGCAACAGAAAACTGACTAATACAAAAATTGGTATCAAGAAGTGGGGCTGTTGTCAATAACAAATACTTGAAAATGTGGAAGCAGCTTTGGAACTGAGTAGTGGGAAAAGTCTGGAAGAATTTGGAGGAGCAAGCTAGAAAAGCCCAGATTCTGGTGAGGACTTAGAAGAAAAAAAGACCAGGGAAAGTTTGGAACTTTTTAGAGATTGGTTAAATGATGGTGATCAGAATGCTGATAGAAATATGGACAGTAAAGCCATTCTGAGGAGGTCTCAGATGGAAATGAGGAAGAGTTTCTTGGAAATTGGAGCAAAGGTCACCCTTGTCATACAGTTTCAAAGAACTTGGCTGGATTATGTTCATACCCTCATACACTTTTCAATTGGAAGCTAGCATTGAACTGGCCACAAATAAAAAGGCAGATACAAATGTAATTATTTTATTTTATTTTTTGTGACCAGTAAGGGGATCGCAACCCTTGACTTGGTGTCGTCTGCAACGTGCTCAGCCAGTGAGCGCACCGGCCATCCCTATATAGGATTCAGACCAAAGGCCTTAGTGCTCCCAGTGCCGCTGTGCTCCCAGTGCCGCACTCTCCTGAGTGAGCCACGGGATCGGCCCCAAATGTAATTTATTAAAAAAATGTTTGTTAGGGCCGGCCCGGTGGCGCACTGGATAGTGCGCTGCTTGAGAAGCGTGGCGGCGCTCCCGCCCGAGGGTTCGGATCCCACATACAGACCGGTTCCCGCTCACTGGCTGAGCGAGGCGCGGGGGCAACACCGAGGGTTGCGATCCATTGCCAGAAACGGAAAAAGACAAAAAAAAAAAAAAAAATGTTTGTTACATTAAAGAATACTATGTAATTTTCCCTTGGGTGAAAAATGAACCTAAACCACACTGGCCTATCTTGCTTAACCACAACCCTTGTTGGACACATAAGCAGAATTCTTCTCAAGAGAAAAGGGAGAGTTAGAAGAAAAAAAGCTCAATACGTCCCATTCAGATCTCCAACAAAAAGAGGGATGTCTGTAATCCAGGAGAAACTTACCCCTTTCCTACCAATGAAGCCCATAGATTTGGAGGGCAAAATGGACCCTTATGCTGGTACCGAAGTACAAATTTGAAAGAAACATTGGGCAGTCAGGGGAGTTGCTCTGGATCTCATCCTTGTTGCTAGGAATGTTGACCTACAAGAAACATGGCCAAACATAAAAAGCCTAGGACTTACTGAACCAATATGATGATCGCAACCAGAAAAACACATGGGTCAGGTCATCCTGAAAAATGTGCTCCAAACAGAGCCAATGAGTCTTTGCATTTTTAATCACAAGAAGGGGGAAGAGTTCAATCCCTGTACTGACCAGCTACCAAAAAAAAAAGAGGGAAGAATCAAAGGGGAGAGAGAAGGGACAGCCCTCCTAATCCCATCAGTTTTTCTATTGGTTGTACATGATGTATAGATTTGGGATTGTTACTAGGTTACATCCTACATGCAGAATAAGAGTTACAAGAAGTATTCTAGGTTATTCTGTGGCTTTCTGGTGCCATCATGTCTGCTTCTAAGTAGAAATGGTCTTATGGTAACATTTTCCAGGATAGGTATATATGACTACCGACTCATCCCAGATCTCCCAAGGCATTATAATTTAGCTGACCTGATCAGGGGAGACTTTTTAGTATCGGGATCACTTCTGTCTACTGAGGGACCATCCTTGGTCTACCACAGGGACCCTCCCTGTCTATAGGGACCATCCTTTATCTGCCGGGGAGAGCATCTCCTGTCTTGTGCAGGAACCATCCCCTGTGTAACCCAGGACCTCCTCAGGTCTGGGACAGAAGGGGGACATCAGAAATAGAGTCTTGTCACTCTGAACTGTTTCCATGGCCTCAGTGACTGGGTGGCTTCCTCCTGTCTCTTTCTCCCACCAGTTCTCTCATCTCCCAAGCTGGCCTTTAGCCTCTGTCTTCCCAGAGCCTTTCTTTTTTCTAGTGCGTGGGCTGCTCTGCAGGTGCCATCAGCCTCCTACAGCCATTTGTACCCAGACTCTGGGGTTCTGGAGCCCTTTAGAAGGTAAAGTCATGAAGGGAGAGGATCTGTTTATCTTCTTTGTAATCCCACCATTCCGGGTTGCTCAGGGTGGCCCTGGCTCAGTGCCTGTCTTTGCTGTCATCTGCACAGAAATGGAGAGTGAGCATCTATAATATGTTGGGGTATCTTGATGGTGTCATTTCATGTCTGTTGAATCTAATACTAAAATATCCGGGCATCTGTGTTCCGTGTCTGAGTTTTTGCATTTCATTTTTCTAGAATTCACATCGATGACATGTTACACAATTGATCTGGCAGTTAAGCAAACAGACCCTGCTCCACTGCCCAGCTCAGCCCAGCACCTAGTGATCCCCAAGGAACGTTTGCTAAAGGGAGGTTTCAGGGGCTCGAATTGCTCCTCGTGGGGGGACTGGGACTTGGTTTACCCCTGAAAGCACGGGGCAGTGTTTCCATCTGTGCCGGTCTCACCCCACTGAGCAGGCTCTGCAGGGGCTGCCTGTCCTCCATGCACCAAGGTTCCACCTGTCATGTGCTATCCAGATCCCAGCTCTGGGTGGGCAGAGGGGCAGAGGTCACCAGCCGGAGGAGATGAGGCCCCCGTGCTGGTGGGCAGCACCAGCAGCACCCACGCTGCCCAGCTTCATGCTTTTAATGGAGTCTTCTTCTTTCTTTGGGTTCCCCTTGCAGTAGGTTTTATGTCGGCTGTAACAAATTACCACAACTGGGTGGGTTAAAACAACAGAAATTCATTCTCTCCAAGTTCTGGAGGCCAGAAGTCCAACGTCAGTGCCACTGGACCAAAGTCAAGGTGCTGGCTCCTCCAGAGGCTCCTGGAGGCTCCTTCCTCGCCTCTGTCCCTGGTGGTCTGGGCTGTGGCTGTGTCACTGCAGTCTCTGCCTCCGTGACATGGCCATCTAGGCCTGTGCACATTCCCTCTGCTCTCTCTTATGCGGACCCATGTAATGGCATTTAGGGACCCCCAGGATAATCTCTGCAACTCAAAATCCTTAACTTTGTCACATCTGCAAACACTTTATCATGCAAAGAGATATTTGCAGGTTCCCGGGATTAGGACCTATTATCCTTGAGGGCCGCCATTCAGCCCACCACAGCCCTTAAGTGATTTTATTTTGTCACCACCCTCTCTGGGCCTCAGTTTCCCTGATGATAAAATGAAACTTTGGGCAAGTGGGCCAAAGGTTCTTCCCAAGCTCTCAGGGCACCACGACAGAGACCTCCAGCCTGCGCACCCGCCTCTCGGTCCCTCCCTTCATCATATGTGTTTATTTTGACTTCTTTTGTTAACTCAAAGCTACACGTGCACATTGTACAAAGAGCCAACTCATTTTTCTAGGCTTCTGATAAAAATACTTCTTGCTCCGCCAACCGCTCCCTTTGCTAGAAGCCACCACCTGTAGTGAATGGAAAGTGAAGGGTCCCTAGTCAGGGCTGAATTTCGGATGATCAACAAATCGCTTTTTGGGTATGCACCTGTAGTGGGGCGAATCATGTCCCCCAAAACTCACTGACGCTTGAGTTGTGTCCCCAGGTTTTATGTTTTAGAAACTTAGACCCCACGGTGACCGTTAAGAGGGTGGAAAATCCTATTGTGGTAATTGAGAGGCAGGGCCTTGAAGAAATGATTGGATTGTAGGGCCGTGCAGTAGTGAATGGATTAATAATGGAGGTCAGGGGCGTGGCTCTGAGGGCTTTAAAAGAAGAGGAGAGTCTGCCTCTTGCTCTCTCTGCTCCACCACTTTCGCAATGTGAGACCCCTGGGTCACTGTCACCATCACCAAGGCTCTCACCAGAAGTGTTCCCTGGAATTTGGGACATCCCAGCCTCAGAAACTGTAAGCAATAAGTTTCATTTTTCTTTATAAATCCCCCAGTTCCAGATATTTTATTACAAGCAACAGAAATGGACTAAGACGGAAAATTGGTACCAGAGAAGTGTGATGTTGCTTATAACAAATACTTGAAAACGTGGAAGTGGCTCTGGAATTGGGTATTGAGGAGATGCTGGAGGAATTTGGAGGAACAGACTAGGACAAGCCTCGATGCTGGTGAAAGTTTAGAAGATGAGAAAACCAGGGAAAGTTTGGAATGTTTTAGAGACTGGTTAGGTGGCGGTGAGCAGATGCTGATAGAAATATGGACTGGAAAGACCACTCTAAGGAGGCCTCAGATAGAAATAAGAAGGAGTTTATCAGAAACTGGGGCAAAGGGCCGGCCCGGTGGCGCACTGCTACAGTGCGCCGCTTGGGAGTGTGGCGGCGCTCCCGCCGAGGGTTCAGATCCCACATACAGACCGGCCACTCACTGGCTGAGCGAGGTGCTGGCGCAGCACTGAGGGTTGCGATCCCGTTGCCGGTCCCGGTCCGGTATGGGCGCGGCACTGAGGGTTGTGATCCCATTGCCGGTCCCGGTCCGGTATGGGCACGGCACTGAGGGTTGCGATCCGTTGCCGGACACGAAAAAAGACAAAAAGGAAAAAAAAAAAAAAGAAAGAAACTGGGGCAAAGCTTACCCTTGCTGTGAACTGACAAGCAATTTGGCCGCATTGTGTCCATGCCCTAGACTCTGTGGAAGCTGGAACTTAGGAGTTGTGAACAAGAGTATCTGACAGGAGAAATTTCTACGCAGCAAAGCATTAAGGAAGCTGCATGGCTACTTGAAGCAGCCTACACTGAGTTATGCTGGCAAAGGCATGACATAAAGCCGGAATTTAAAAGGGAAGCAGAGTGTAAAAATTTAGAAAATTTGCAGCCTGGCCATGTGGCAGAGAGCATGCAGTGTGCAGCCCAGCGACCATTCACTAAGATTAATCCAAAGAAAGGGGATTATCAAGAGAAGGAGAAAAGGGCCCTGAAGGCACTGCAGAAGCCTCTGGGGCCAACCTTCCATTACAGGCCCAAAGACCCAGGGAGACAGAATGGTCTTGGGGAACAGGCCTGAGGCACCGTCCACAGGTTCACTGCTCAGACCACCTTGGGAAGCTGCTTCCAGCACCAGCACCCCAGCTGCTTTGGCTGCTCCAGCTGTGGCTAAAGTGGCCCCAGGCGTGGCTGGATCTGCAGCTTTGGAAGATACAAGCCAGAAGTCTTGGTGGAGTCCACGTGGTGTTAGGTCTTTAGGCTCGCAGAATGCCAGAACTGTGGAGGCTTGGGAGCCTCCACCGCAATTTCAAAGGTTGTATGGAAAAGTCTGGGGGCCCAGGAAGAGATCTGTCACAGGGGCAGAGTCGTCTCATAGAGCCTTCGCTAGAGCAATGCTGAGTGGAAATGTGGGGTCAGAGTTGCAGCAGAGAAACCCCAACAGCGCCATGCCTAAGTGGAGCAGCGAGAGCAGGACCGCCATGGAGATCTCAGACCTGAGGAGCTACCAGAGTGGAACCCCAGCCTGGGAGAGCAGGCCTGAGACCAGGAAGATCATAGGAGTGGAGCTGCCCAAGGACTTGGGGACCTGACCCCCGCACCAGTGTGCAGAGGAGGTCGAATATGAAATCAAGTAGCTGATTCACCAGCTTGGAGATTTAATGCCTGCCCTGCTGGGTTTCAGACTTGCTTAGGACCTGTTATCCCTTTCTTCTGGCCTGTTTCTACAATAAATTTCATTTTTCTTTATAAATCACCCGGTTTCAGGTATTTTGTTATAAGCAACAGAAACGGACTAATACAGCACATCTCACAGAATGCTTAAGGAATACTTACACTAAAAATTACTCACGGGCTGGCCCAGTGGCGCACTGCTATAGTGCGCCGCTTGGGAAGCGTGGTGGCGCTCCTGCCAAGGGTTCGGATCCCACATACAGACCAGCCGCTCACTGGCTGAGCAAGGTGCGGGTGCGACACCAAGGGTTGCGATCCCGTGGCCGGTCCCAGTCCGGTCCGGGCGCAACACTGAGGGTTGCAATCCGTTGCCAGTCACGAAAAAAGACAAAAAGGAAAAAAAAAAAAAAAAAAGAATAGATGGTCCCCAGCATCATGCTCTACCACAAATCAACCAATTTACAACTGTAAAAAAGCAAAGACAGCCAAGCTGGGGCCGCTAGAGCTCGGGGAAAGAGGAGGAGAGACCTACAGAGTACATGAAGGCGGGAGAAGCCACGATGAGAGAAGGGAAAAAATGCTTGGACCGTTTCAAGCCCCGGTTGCATCCAGGCTGCAGCTACTGAGTACACGGAGCAGGAGCCGGCAAAAGCTGCAACTGTGTACTCTGGATGAAGATGCTTGGAGGTGGCAGGGGAGAAGAGGGACTTGGCAATCCCCAGAGCAGCAAGACCACTAATAGGGTTCCTGTGGACTCACACAGGAGAAAGGAGCCACTCAGAGGTCAGTGAGTCATTGCAAGAGACTGGTGCACAGCCCATCCCAGGGAAGTGTTTGCAGCATGGACGGTTGGGGAGACAGGCCCACTGGGAGAACATTGGGGCACAGCAAGGACAGCTGACCTGCACCCCTATCAGTGCAGGACCACTCAGAGGAGACTGCAGGAATATAGAATTGCATGGGGTGCAGTTTGATTGAAAAAACTCAGGCCCAGACCAGAAGTTCAGGTCTCTGGAGAGCTGGAAGTATCTATAGTCAACCGTTAAAACCTGAGCTGCACAAAAAGCCTTCCTTAGGGAATCAGCAGCAAAGCAGCAATTTAGCTCAACCACAGAGCTCAAGTACTGGTCCCCACAGGAAGTTCCTCCATTCAGAAGTAAGCAAAGGACAACAAATTAGTTCCAGTGCAGAGTTTAAATGGTGGGAACAGCAAATAATCCAACAAAGAACTGAAAGAAAAAACAAAGTACCCGCTACCAGAGACAAAGTTTCATATTAACTAGTAAAAGTCTCATTTCATCAAAGAACAACTATAACACATAGACAGACCAGAAGTCCCCTGGGCTACCAAGCCAGAAAGGGGGGGGGCCAGGGGCCTCAGCCATGCTCCCCCGACACCCGCAGCCAGCCCAACAGTGAACACCGAGCTGCCCCAGGAAGCACCCTGGGCTCTCCTGAGCTGGGGCGGTGGGGGGCCTCGGCCATGCCCCCCCAACATGTGTAACCAGCCCAGTGATGAGTACCAAGCTGCAGCAAGAATAGCCTCAGGTTCCCAAGCTGGGTCAGTGGGGGGCAAGGGCTTTTCCACACACCCCCGACATCTGCACCCAGCCCAGCAATGACCAAGCCACCACTGGAAGCCCCCCAGTCTCCCCTATGGGAATGAGGGGGGTGTCACAGGCCTCAATCCTGCCCCTCCTCCTCCCACCTCTTCCATCCCATTTCCTTCCCCTTTCCCCCTCCCCCGCCCTCCCAATTGCTCTGCAACAACATCCTAGAATGTAAAAAATCATAAAATTTCATTTCCTTTTTAAAAAAAAATTTCTTTGTTTTTTTTTTTTTTTTTAAAGATGACCGGTAAGGGGATCTCAACCCTTGGCTTGGTGTTGTCAGCACCACGCTCAGCCAGTGAGCAAACCGGCCATCCCTATATAGGATCTGAACCTGTGGCCCTGGTGTTATCAGCACCACACTCTACCGAGTGAGCCACAGGCCGGCCCTGTTTTTTTTTAATAATAGAAAAACACATGTGTATTTTGATTGGTAATTGCCCAAGAATGATCTCATTTGTTGTCCCTCCAACAATGCCCGAGAGGCTGGCTCTGCAGATTCGAGGCAGGTGAGAGGCGGGCATGGGGGGCTCTGGCGGAAGGAGGTCTGAAGGGAAAGACCCCATGGTGAGCACTTGCTGGGTGAGCCTGGGGAACTGCAAGGAGGCTGCGCAGCTGGAGCTGAGCAAGGCAGGACAGTTGGGACAGGTCAGAAGCACAGGAGGAGGCTGAACATGGGGTCTATGAGTCATTGAAGAGACCCTGGCTTTTGCTCTCAGTGCCGTGGTGGAGCTGAGCAAGGCAGGACAGTTGGGACAGGTCAGAAGCACAGGAGAAGGCTGAACATGGGGTCTATGAGTCATTGAAGAGACCCTGGCTTTTGCTCTCAGTGCCGTGGGAGCCTCTGCAGAGTTTTGAGCAGGAAGGACATTGATTCACATGTCAAGAGACCCCAGGCTGCTGTGCTAAGAAGAAACAGCAAGAGCCAGAGCCGACCATGTGATACAGACGTCCCACTTCTGGGTTCACACCCCAAAGAAATGGGAGCAGGCTCGCAGAGAGAAATTTGTTCTCCCGTGTCCACAGCAGCCTTATTCACAACAGCCAAGAGGCAGAAGCAGCCCAAGTGTGCATTGATGAATGAACAGGTAAGAAAATGTGGTCCATCGATGTGACAGGTACTACTCAGCCTTAGAAAGGAAGGACATTCTGACACATGCTACAGCACATATGAACTTTGAGGACATTATGCTCAGTGGAATAAGTCAGTCAAAAAGTGACAAATACTGAGTGACTCCACTCACACAAGGTCCCTGGAGCAGTCGAACTCACAGAGCGATAGAGTCCATGGTGACGCAGGGTATCACGTGGCAGTCCTGAGCAAGAGGGTTTCCACATGCTTCTTCCTGTCCTTATAGAGCCCCTAGTCCAGTCCCTGGTAACCCATTAAACCACTAACCCATTAATCCACGAATGGATTAATCCAGTCAGGAGTGCACAGTCCTTGCAATCCAATAACCTCCCAATGACCCCCTTTCAAATGCCATAGTCGGATTTCCCACCCTCTTAACACTGTTACGATGGGGGTCAAGCTCCAACACCAGCTTGGCAGTCATTGAAACCACAGCACATGTCCTGCCTCCAAAGATGGGGTGGATTTAGCCACAAACAACCCAGGCGAAGATCTGTCACATGAAGATGCACAGTGCTCCGGCTCATGCCTGGCCCCCACGTGCTCCAGCTCTCCCTTCTCATCCCCCTCCCTCTCCTGGTACTGGGGGAGGCCGGAGAGGGGACGTGATGGAGGCAGATGTCTCCAGCCCCTGCCAGCTGACCATGCCCTTGGCCCTCCCACTTGGACGGGCTGCCCCAGGAGCTGCCACCTGTGACCACAGGTCAGCCCCTGGCTGGGTCCGTGAGCACATGGATGCGTCTCCTGCGTCTTGCTGGAGTCCCTCGTGGGCAGGACTGCTCCTCACTGCTGCAGCTCTGCCCGTTGTGTGCCAGAGCACGGATGCAGAACAGCACACAAACACAGAGCTTAACAGTGAGTGCAAAGCAGATGCCCTGGGAGCTGCCACCCGGGCAGAGTCAGCATCCAGAAGCCCTGCAAGGCCCATGCCGAGCACGCTCCTGCTCCCGCTCAAACCCCCTCCCTGACTTTCACAGGAGCCTCTTTTTCCCTCTGTGGTGTGCTCCCGGGCACGCGTCCCTAAGCGCCGGACTTCAGCTTTGCCCGTTGTCTTTCTTTAATGTCTTTTAAGTCACGTTTCCTCCCGCGTTCGCCTCTTGCTTTTTCTCCATGCCATTGGCTTGTGGAGGATCAGATCCTTTGACCTGAGGAGCCCCCGCTGGCTGGTTCCATCCCAGCAGCACGTTACAACCTGTCCCCGCAGGGGGTGGACTGCAGGGGCCACAGGAGTGGCATGACACAGGGCCCTGGTCAATGAAAGGCGTCTGCCATGGGCACAGAAAGGGTCATCATGGTACGTGTGCCAAGACTTTACCATTGCCAGATTCCTCAGGAAAGCTTGGGCGGTGATGCCAGGCAGAGCTGATATCATCCCCACCTCATGCGCTCCCTCTGGGACATACACATAACTGGTTGTGTGACTGGGTGAGCCACTTATGCCTCTTGGTCTCTGTGTCCTTGTTGGTGTAATGAGCGTGGTGCCTGGAAATAGGGCCCTCAGCCAGAAGTGGTTCCTTCCAGGAAGGGCGAGCTGCCCAGAGTCACCCTGGGGAGTACAGTTGCTCCCTCAGTTCTATCACCTTCAGAGATGACACTGTCACCATCTCGCTGGCGGGTGGCATGCGCAGGCCAATGGCGTCTGGCCCTTGGAAGTGCTGCACAGGTGCAAGGCTGAGGCACCCCTGTCGTGAAGAAAGACAGTGACACCTGGCTGGGGACATGGGAGTGGGGAGCCGCCCCCGCTGCGGGGAGGACCCAGCCCATGGTCCCGGTGGCCAGCTGGGCGGGGACTTCTCCGAGGTCATGGCCACTGAGCGAGGCTGTGGGCTGCAGGGACAGGAGGAAGGAGGGGTGCTGCAGGCTATGCGGGGCTGGGGAAGGGTGCACCTATGCCAGGCTCTTCACGTGGATCACCCTTTCCTGCAACCAGCGCAGCAGCCACAACCCTCGGGGCCAGGATTGTGCAGGGCACTGCCGGGAGGGCAGTGATGGCTGGACACGCCTAGTGGGCACGAGTGCTGTGCTCAGCCTCGTGCCAATGAGGCGAGGATGCCCTACCTGTCCCCAGGACTTCTTAGCATGACCTGGGGGGATCCTGGTGCAGACCCGTGGACCCTCTTCGAGCAGGTTACAGACCTCAGCTAGCCACCAAAGGACTCCGTGCAGAGAGGCCGGGGCCCTCACACTGTGCTGTGACCTGTTGAGCTGTGCCCCCTGGGCTATGTCCCCCTCAGGCTGCAGCCTCTGAGGCCTGAGCGTCGTGGGTGTGCAGCAGGAGGAGGGGCAAGGAGGCAATGAGGCTCGAGGTCCCCCCACGCCAGGTCGTGTCCCGCCTGAGGGCCAGAGAAGGACTCCAGACAATGGTGGCCTCCACGTGGGGATCAGCCTTGCAGTGGAGTAGAGTGGCGCGGCGGGAGGCCAGGTGGGAAAGCCCCTGCAGGTTCTAGAATATTTGTACCTGTGCTGCTGCCACTCTCACCCACCCGGGGTGTGGCCTCACTTGGAGGAGGCCACTGAGCTACACCGGCAGGAGGGCCGGGGCGACCACCAGCCTCTGTCTACAACCGCGAGGGCCTCAGTCCGCTTCCCCCACAGGACGAGGGTTCAGGAAAGATGGGAAAAAGCAGTTAGGAGCTGGGAGACCAGAGCTTATCCACTCTCTAGTCTTGGGCCAGTTACTCAGCCTCTGTGTGCCTCAGTTTCCCCTCTGTAAAAGAGATGAGAATTCCCACCTTGCAAGTTTGTTGTGAGAATCTGTGATAATAAATCTAGAACCCCACAGCTGTCCTAAATGGTGGCTGCGTTGTTAGGAAGGGTCCCCGAGGATCTTAGGCACCAGGAGTGCCCTGCGCCCCTGTCTCCACCCCCACCGGCCAGAGCCGGGCAGTGGACTGGCGTTACTCAGCCTGGCGGTTACTCAGCCTGCCGGCTCCTGGTGGCACGCCCCGGGTGAATCAGGCTGCAGGGTGGGGCCTCAGACTCCATGACCTCATGGCTTTGTCTCTAATTGCCTCTGCCACCTCTGCAGTGCTGGCAGACTCAGCCCGAGGGCGCTGGACGCACAGGGAG
Source organism: Galeopterus variegatus (assembly GCF_000696425.1). NCBI lineage: Eukaryota > Metazoa > Chordata > Mammalia > Dermoptera > Cynocephalidae > Galeopterus > Galeopterus variegatus. The sequence continues at coordinate 826,271 of NW_007726211.1, read as the reverse complement.
GCGGCCGCCAGAGCGCGCGGTCCCTTGAAGGCTGTGTGCTGCGTGGCGCCAGGAGTGTCTTTGCCTGGGGATGGCACTCCTGGCTTTGCCCCTGGCAGGGTCCTTCCCACCCCGTGCCCAGGGAACAGCCTCCTGCTTCGAGGCCCGGTTTCCTTGGTGCATCTCCCTACAGCGCACCCAGCCGCACGACGCCGACCCCGGCCTAGCTCCCTGCCCACCTGTGGGTCCCCCTGCCGGCCTCCTGGAGGGCAGGGCTGCATCTCACTCACTCACTCTGCACTTCAGGGCCTCGCCCAGCACCGGACATTGCCGGGGTTCAATAAACGCTTGTCGAATGAACAGAGGACCTGACGTGGCCGGGCTGGGGTGACAAACAGAAGGCAGTAATGATGGAGACGTGGACTTGGGTCTGAGACAAGGTGGTGGCTGCAGGGCCAGCAGGCAGGGAGAGGAGGTGGACGGCCCTTCAGTAACTGCGAATTCCTGATGGGTTTCACCTTCAGCATTTGGGGGTGAGAAATCAGAATTCCTGGGATTATGGGAAATTCCTAAACTCATAAGTTAGCCTGTATTTTTTTCTATAGCGATTATGGTCATGTTTTTAAGTAATATTGACTGGCCGTAATAATAAGAGTGGATCATTTTTCTGTGATAGGATCATACTAATGGTGTGGGGGCTTTTCCGTTTAAAAAAATATATAATAATAAATGCTTGGTTCATTAGTATTTAAAACAGATCTGGCCATGAGCTGGTTGATTTCCTTTATCTTTCTTAAAATACTTCCAGCGTTTTTCAAGCTCTTTATTCATCATTATGTAGATCTAAAAAGTTCTGCTTAATGAAGAATATTAAATCTAGAAGTTTTATGAGGAAGCATAGCCTGCGGCGGATACTCAAACACTAGAAAACGCGAGGACTTGTTACTAGGAGTGTTTGGATAATGTGACGCTCAGACCTGCTAGTGACGTTAACAGCCCAGAGCGGACCAGAAACTGAGCCGCCTCCCTGAGGACTCCCAAGGCTCCCTGTTTCTTGGAACACTGCTCTTGGGTCTGAACAGTGTACAAGGTGCGCGGTTCGCTGGTGTGGATCTTATTTGCAGGAATGACTCATGGTCAGCCGCAGACAGGCCGGATCTCACATTTAGTCCTGACGACAGCTCCCCACCTGATGGCCGCCCCGTCTCTCCCACATGCCACTGCCCCATTCCCGAAAATGTTGACTCCATGTCGCCATTTCTTGCTCTGGCGGGACACTGGGGTTTCCCCTCAACCAGCAACACCTTCGTGTGGGTTGTTAAGTTCTAATTCTGGCAGGGAATTATAATCCTTTTCCTAGTTTACCAATTTTCCCACTGATTTTTCTTGGGGTTCTGAAAATCATACATATTTCCTGAGAAATTCTGGGGTGAAAGATATGTAGGGAAACACCCTGGAAGCCAACCCTGCCACCGAGGCCAGCCAGCCCCGGACAAGGAGCAGGTTGCTGGGTCGCCTTCGTGGGGCCTGGGGGCCAGCCACACCATGCCCAGCGGGGACAGCAGGCGCAGGCGCAGCGCACGACTGGCCACGTGGGTTGGCGCAAACAGCCACCCCCCCCACCAGAGACTTATCCTCGGGATCAGTGGAGCAAGTGGGTCTCTCTGGGACCATCTAGAGGACACAGGAGAATATGATGAGAAGTTCATATCCACTGAAAAATAAGATTTAGTCTTTATCAATATGTGATGTATAGCTTGACCATAATATAGTTTGTTGTTTTTTTAAAATTAAATTTGCATTTTTATTAGCACATTAAGTCTTGATTTGGGGCGATGCTTTAGCTTAGGTTTTTTTTTTTTTTTAAAGATGACCGGTAAGGGGATCTTAACCCTTGACTTGCTGTGGTCAGCACCAAGCTCACCCAGTGAGCAAACTGGCCATCCCTATACGGGATCCGAACCCGTGACCTTGGTGTTATCAGCACCGCACTCTCCCGAGTAAGCCACAGGCTGGCCCTAGCTTAGGTTTTATTTATTTATTTATTTTTTTCCTTTTTGTCTTTTTTCGTGACTGGCAACAGATCGCAACCCTCAGTGTCGCGCCCGTACCGTACCGGGACC
>NW_007726211.1:819225-823190 GCF_000696425.1 Galeopterus variegatus | reverse complement strand
GGTCTGTATGTGGGATCTGAACCCTCGGCGGGAGCGCTGCCGCGCTCCCAAGCGGCGCACTGTAGCAGTGCGCCACTGGGCTGGCCCCCTAGCTTAGGTTTTGAAGTCACCAGCAAGGCGTGCTGATCTGCCCCACCACCAGCCTTTGTGAGCACCTTGCCACGGTAGATATTTTACACATGCACATCATGGTATATAAACAAATGTTTTTATTGATGGGGTATCCAAGTCAAAAGTTTGGAGACCCCTGGTCATACCAGGAACAGCCGGACCCCTCCTCCAGGCTGGTGTGGGGGGTGCCAAGACTGGCTTGGCAAGACAGCCCTGGCACAGAGATGGGGAGAGGTTGAGGACCGAGTCCTGTGGACAGCCCACCCTGGCAGGAGCTCCACGTGGCAGGGCCGCCCCCAAGGAAGCCAGGCCCAGCAGGTCCAGCTCTGATTGACACCAAGGGCCTCTGCAGCTCTGCTGGCTGGTGTCTCTGGGTGGTAGTCCCCCGTGGGTCCCGTCAAGGCAGGGGGCTTGAGGGATAGGCTGACAAAAGGGAGAAAAACCTGTTCTCTGCAAAACTTGTTTGCTCTGCAGCTCTCCACACAGGAAGCCATAAGAAGTCAACTTCTGTGTCCCTGAGATGCTTTGCTTTGCAGGCTGCTGCGGGAAGAGCTGACCTCCCAGCAGGTGGGGCCCAACCCCTCCGAGCCCATGCTGACAGCTCGGGAGGACGAGGGCTCCTCGAACCCAGCTCCCATCAGCTAGAGCACAGGCAGCTCACCCGTGGGGGTCCCTCAGGTCCCCCACTTCTCTTCTTGTCTTAGTTAAGGGCCCGCTGTGTGGGGTCTACAACCGTCAGCAAGGCTGTGAAGCAGAGGTTTGCCTCCTAGTGCCCTTGAGTCCACATCCTCTGCCAGAACCCCCAGCCCCTCCACCAGGCAGACACCCACCACCCTCCTCCCTGCCAGGCCGGCTCAGGAGAGGGTGACGTGGAGAGAAGGGCTGAACGCGGCGCTCACTGCGCATATCTGCGTTCCTGGACAAGACGCATGTCAAGTCCTGGAAGGGTCTTAGTTTTTATCCTCCTTGCAAACCCACTCGGTAGCCTGCCACAGTTTCATGAGTGCAGAAGGCATGGGACTCCTGGGTCAGGGACAAAGGCCTTTACTACACAGCAGTAGCAGGAGACAGAGCACTGGGGAGTGTGAAGAGGACCCGGTGCCACCTGCTTGAGCAGGGGGTTGCATCGCAGGAAACCCTGGGCTCGGAGAACCTGACTCTCTTACAAGTGGCAGCGAGCACAGCTGTCCTTTGCTGCAGGGTGAGACCTCTGTCTTCCAGGGCTGTGTGCTGCCCACGCATCCCCCCGAGAAGATGGTCAGAAACAGAGGCTGTGCTCACAGGTGCAGAAACAGACCCCTGCAGAGAGGCGAGTCCTGACCCCTGCTCTGGTGAGTTTTCATTGTTAAATTGTATTAAATTGTAGCTTTTTGTCAGGCAGGCAATTAACTGGGGAGACACTTGGGAGCAAGGCCCCTGAGTGGCCAATGCTAGTCCCAGGCGGGTCGGGATGGCCTCCCCTTGGCTCACATAGAATTATGGAGAGGCAGATGCTGGGGTCTCTGGTCACAGGCTGCCACCCACAGGGGATGAAGAAAAGGAGAGAAGTAGCCCTCTGCTGACTGCTCCAAACCCCGGAAGAGCAGTCCCCTGGCAGGACCAAGAACCTGAGGAGTAGGGCCTCTGTGGCAGCCCTGTCACCCCTGCCCAAGGGCTCACCCCGTCCAGGAGCTGTTCTGGGAAATCCGAGGCTTCCGTCCGTGCTCCACCCAGACCTGCTGTCCTGGAAATGCCTGGCTCCTCCCTGCGCCGTGGACTTGCCTTTCCCTGAACGGGCCCGTCTCAGTGACGTGGCAGAGTCAGCTTGTTTGCACTAACAGGTAAATGACCGAATGGCTGAGAGCCTCTCCCGGGGCAGACAGCCCCTGGACCGGATGTCAGGAGTCTCTCGGGGGTAGATGGGAGGTGTGTCTCAGGGGATGGTGTTTGGCAGAGGTAGCTGCCTGCTGCCTGCTCCCTGCCCTGCCCAGGAGGAGTGGGGGTCTCGGGGGAGTGACGGGGAAGGGGCTCCTGGGCAGTTTAGGTCTGTGGGCGGGAAGGCAGCAGGCAGGTGAGGCGGAGTGAGTCACGTAGGGAGGGCAGACAGATCTGCCCGGTGTGCGGGAGGCAGGCCCTGGGATGAGTGGCTTCTGGCTCTATGATGCCAGCTTTGACGCCAGAGCTGCCTAAAAGGGCTTCTGTCCCCGACTGCCACCTCACGTGCAGCCTCTGTGTCTGCAAACCACACCACCGACCACTCCCGGAGCCCAGGCATAGAACCCCCAGAGTGAGCGCACGTGTGTGCTTGGGAAGGGCACCGCTCCCGGCCGGCTCATCCAGCCCGAGCGCCTGCTCGCCAGGGCCGCAGGGTCTCAGGGAAGGACACGAGCAGGGAGCCCCGGGGAGTGGGACGGAGGAAGGTCGGCCGCCACCCCCGGGTGGGGTGAGGGTGGAGCGGTGAGGGTGAAGGGAACAATTCCAGCCGAGGGAGGTCCTCGCACCTGCCCAGCCAAGTGCGGTGCCGTGACCTTTCCTGACCTGTGAGGCAGGGGAGCTGTGGAGAGCACGGGAGGACCCCTGCAGCCCTCAGAACAGCTGAGTGAGCCATCAGTAAGTGTCAGCTATTGTTCCATGGCTGCCCTTTGCCTCCACCTCCATCTCCCCTGTTTGCAGCCCAGGAGCATGAAATCTACAAATTCTACGTCGATTTCACAGCACTGGAGCCTTCCAGGGCTGCACAGAGGATTTGCTGGGCGGGCTGTTGAAGGAGATGGGGCCACAAGGACGCGGGGGGGGGGCCCTTCCTGGCCGCGCAGTTCTGCCAGAGGAGGCCTGGAAGGATGATGCAGAAAGAATAGTCAAAACAGATTCCCACGTTATTCAACCTTAGGAAGGGACATTCTGACACCTGCTTCACGTGGGTGAACCTTGGGAACACTATGCTCCGTGAAGTAAGCCAGTCACAAAGACACATCCTGTGTGATGCTGCTAATATGAGGTCCCTGGGGTCGTCAGATTCACGGAGACAGGAGGTAGCACCGGGGCGGGCCGGCCGGCTGAGATGGTCAGAGCGCGGTGTTGTAACCCCAGGGTCAAGGGTTCAGATCCAGGCTGGGGATGGGGAGAAGAGTGGGGTTGCCAGGGGCTGGTGGGGGGGTGTTAGTGTTTGATGGGTCGAGGGCTTTAGTTTGGGAGACGAGAAAGCTCTGGAGATGATGGTGGAGGTGGCCGCACGACAGTGGGAATGTGCTTAATGCCACGGAGCTGTGCGCCCAGCAGTGCTTGAGTTGGTAAATTTCCTGTACGCTGTATGTATTTTACCACAATTTTAAAAATTCCCAAAGTAGAAATTTAAAAAGCGGGTCCCCAGGAGAAAGTGGATGACAAGGGCAGGTGGAGGGAAGGCGGGTGGGAGGCGGGTGCGAGGCGGGGGCAGCAGCCCGGGCCCCGGCCCAGCAGGCCTGTGCGGAGGGGCTGCTCCCTCCCTCTGCACATTCAGAACTCAGGCCTGGGAGGGGACCGGGCTTGCCTGAGCTCACAGGGTGACCGTCCGTAGGAGGCCAGCGTGGGAGGGAGGGCAGGAGAGTCGCTCGTGGTGGCGCGTGTGCCCAAGAGCACTGCGTTTACGTGGACTGCGTGCGTGTCTGGGGCACTGGGTGCGAAGGCAGGTCTCCAGGCCGCCAGCCTGCCCAGCAGGAGCAGGTGAAGGACCATGAGGTGGGTCCAGGTCCCTGCAGAGCTCATGCTTAAAGGAGGCAGTTTTTTTTTGTTTTTTGTTTTGGTCTTTTTTCGTGTCTGGCAACGGATCGCAACCCTCAGTGTCACGCCCGTACCAGACCGGGACCGGCAACGGGATCGCGACCCTCGGTGTTGCG
>NW_007726211.1:805601-818970 GCF_000696425.1 Galeopterus variegatus | reverse complement strand
GGATCGCAACCCTCAGTGTCGCGCCCGTACCGGACCGGGACCGGCAACGGGATCGCAACCCTCGGTGTTGCGTCCGCACCTCTCTCAGCCAGTGAGCGGGAACCGGTCTGTATGTGGGATCCGAACCCTCGGCGGGAGCGCAGCCACGCTTCCCAAGCTGTGCACTGTAGCAGTGCGCCACCGGGCCAGCCCTAAAGGGGGCAGTTTGACATCACTGGACATTAAAGTGCTCATCTCCTCTGTCCCAAAATTGCGTTTCCAGAAATTCACCCTGCAGGTGTCCCTGGGTATGTGCTCCAAGAGCAAGTTGAGGGTGTCCCAGGAGCAGCTGTGGCAGCCCAGCAGGGACAGGACAGATGCCCAGCAGGACAGACTCCCAGCACCTTCCCACAAGCTGCGCGGAGGCGTGGATCCAGAGGCCACTGAGATGTGGTGTCGCATGAAACACCCACCTCAGCCGCAGCTCCTGCCTGGCAGGTGCCATGTGTCAAGATAAATGACAGCGTTTATTTCCATGTCCATGTTTATGCACAGAACATTTCTGGAAGGATAGGTAAGAAACAATTGATGACAAGTGCCTGCCGACAGCAAAGCCGCGATGTCCCTAACGTTAGAGTTTGCGTCGAGGCCCCACGTGAGCCTCTCGCTCTCCCAGGCTGCAGCGAGCAGCACAGCTTCGTGTGTGAGCGTGAGAGTGCGCGTGATAGGGCTATGTGTGTGGGGCATGATACTGGAGCCTGGGGGTACCATCTGTGGGGTCTCAGAGGGGACATGAAGGTCTCGTGTGTCCATAGCTGGACATGCTTCGCTGCCGCACGGGCATTTGGGCCAAACGCCCTGGCCTTCCAAACCTCCACTGAAGTGGGCATTAGGCGGGTGGCCAAGCTGAGCACAGCCAGACGCTGCCCTGAGGTTCCTGGGCTCATACAGGCAAAGCACCTATACTGCACCTGGCGCCAGGTGAGGGCTGCGTCTGTTACTCTGACTCAGCACCACGGAGGCGGGCAGGGTGTGGCTGCCCGTGGAAATTCCCAGTCCAGCCCCAGAAACTCCCATCCTGTGCTGACCTCAGCCCAGGGCCCTCCTGAGACACACCAGCCTCTCCCCAGTGTCACCGTGGGGCTGCCAGGCCGCAGGGTGGTGGCACCAAGATGACCCTGATGAGGACTGAGCTTAGCCCTTGGAGGGGAGCAGGGGGTGCTTATGTTTCCCAAGACGGGGATCTGCCTGTGGCCTGAGGGCCTTGGCTCAGTCTCCCTTTGGCAGGGCCAGGTTATTATAGGGTGTTGTCCCCAGCCCCAGATGCACCTTAGACCCACTTGAAACTATAAAAAGCACATGTCTGCCCTGCTCCCAAGGGTTCTGACTCAGTGGTCGAAGTGGGCCAGGGGAGCTCACAGCACCCACTGGGCCACCGCTGCTGGCTTCTGAGGGGGGAGCTGCTGACCGCCACAGCCACTGGTCCCCACGCCTCACACCCTCTCCAGCCCCGTGCTCCTGCAGGCTGCAGAATTGGTGCTGGATGATTCCTTACTCGTAATGCCAGGTTCACACGGTCTTGAGCAACATTTAGTCCAGCCCTGGGGACCTCCCAAGGGGGACCCCTTCTTGGAGGAGTCGCTTCTCTAGTCCTCAGACGCTTGGGCTAAAAGGGCAGAGACGTGGACATTGGAGAGATGGTCTCGGATCCCCGGCGTGAGTGTTCTCACTGGGATGGCATCTTCTCAGGTGTAAGCTGACACGCGTCCTCTGGCTTGTGGATGAGTCTCTGGGTGGCCTGTGTAGTCTGCACTGGCCCCCACTCATTTGTCCAGCTGTCCCTTCATCATTTAGCCATTCGACAACCATCGGTTGGGCATCTGCTGTGTGCCAGGCGCTGCAGAGCCATACAGCTGAGACGCGACACAGTCCCTGGCTTCAATGGGCTGTCAGTGCTAGGGGACAGAAGGGCGCTGGGCATGGAGGTCCACAAATACATCTTGGTGACCTTCGTGGAAAGTGCCCTGAAGGAAACGCATGGGTCTCTGTATGTAACAAGGAAGGACCTACCCAGCAGAAGTGACAGTAATTTCGGAGAAGAATGAAGAGGGAGAGGGGTGGACAGATGACCCAGAGAAGTAGGGAGGCTTCCCAGGTGGAGGGACTGCTGTGCTTGGAGCCTGGTGACCAGGCAGAGGTGGTGCTGATGCTCGCAGGAGAGCAGGAGCCCTGGTGCCCTCCGGGACCCGCGCCCGCCACCGTGGAGTTTGGGGTGTTTTAAGCTGAGGGCGAGATGCTGGACTGCAGCGACCCCTCCCTCTCGGAGCCCACCCACCTACAGGGAGAAGCCCGAGTCCCCGGTCCAGCCTTCCGACGGCAGCAGTCCTGGCCAGCACGCGACGCGATGGCGCCACCAGAGCTGAGTGCAGCCGCCGGGAACCGCCACCACTGTTTCAAGGTGACTGACAGCTGAGCAACGGGTGGGCCGCCGTCCCGGGGCCTGTGGAGGATTCCGCTTCCCCTGACCCTCCCGGTCTTGGAAAGAGTCGCCAGGGGCTGCGAGATCTCGGGGGCCCCTGGCTCACCCCTGAGCGGAGGCCTGGCCCGCTGAGTCCCCTTGAGAACACCTGTGAAGCAAGCACAGGCCACGTGGGTACCATGTCTCTTCATAGACGGAGGCCCAGGCGAAGAGCAGGGGACGACTTCTCAGCACACCCGGCATCCTGGACCCCACTGAACTCACTGCTCCAGGCGGCTCCCAAACCCCTGTCAGCTCGCGGCCCCCTGCCTGGGAGAACAAGGGGGTCTCCATCTTCCTTCCAGTTCTCTGCCTGGTCAAGGGCAGGAGCTACTGCGTTCTCTCGGGAGGGAGCCATTGGGAACCCGCATGCAGGCATCGCTTCTCTCTCCGTGGCCCTGCTGGCGATTCCCCAGAAATTTCAGAGGACGTTTCTGCTGAGCCAAAAAACCAAGACATATTCCAGCAGAAATCCCCTAAAGGCCTCGGCTGACGAGACCGTCCCAAGTCATGTCACTTGGGCAGCGTCCACCTCTCCCTGGCTAAGCGTCTAATCAGGCAAGAAACTCCCTTATTGGGTAATACCTAAGCCACCTCGTCTGTCGGGGTTGCTTGTTCACATTCTTGGGTGGAAGAAAGCAAAGGCCACAATGGTGGGAAGTGTCGTTGGTCATGGACTTGGTCTCTCCATCCCCGGGCCCCTGGACCCCACCACAAAGTGCCCAGTCATCTTGCTGTCATTTCTATTTTTACCTTTGAGGTTATTAGATACAGTCAATGTGGTACTTTCTTATTTTGAGTGTGAGAACCATGTTCAACATCAAAAACTTATTGGGGCCTCTCAAGTAATTTGGTGGTTTATTGAAGGAGAAAACTCCAAGGGATCCAAAAGCCACTGTAAATTCATTAGCATTTTAAATGACTTTGTATTTCGTTCATTAGATCAGCCTATACATTTCATTTCATTTCACACCTTAGTAGGACGTGTAGTATTCATCCACAGTCAGAGTTTGCTTTGTGCGTGAATTTGCAAATCACAGAATGAGCTGACGATCTCCAGGTGCTCAGGTCCACCGCGAGGAACCTGTGACCTATCAGTACCTATCAGGTACTGGCACTCAGGCTGTATTCAGGCAGCCTCAGGGAAGACAACAGCCACCTGTGTCAGGTGCACAGGAACCTTATGTTGGTTGTTGTGGGCTGGCTCAGGTCCACCGCGAGGAACCTGTGACCTATCAGTACCTATCAGGTACTGGCACTCAGGCCGTATTCAGGCAGCCTCAGGGAAGACAACAGCCACCTGTGTCAGGTGCACAGGAACCTTATGTTGGTTGTTGTGGGCTTAATTGTGTCTCCCAAAAAGACGATGAAGCCCTGGTGCCCGTGAATGTGACCTAATTGGGAAGTACGGTCTTTGCAGATATGATTAGCTAAAATAAAGTCATACTGGATTAGGGTGGGCCCTAAATCCAGTGAGTGGTATTCCTGTAAGAAGAGAAATTTTGACACAGAGACACACCGGGGAGAAGGCCCCGAGACCGCACAGGCAGAGGCTGAGGCCTGTGTCTGCAAGCTGAGGAATGCTGGGGCAACAGCAGGTCCTGGAAGGGCGCCATGGACCGGCTTCTCCCTCCAGAAGGAACTAACTCTGCTGACACCTTGATTTCACATTTCTGGCCTCCAAACCAATGAGAGAATAAATTTCTGTGGTTTCTAAGCTGCCCAGTTGTGGTCATTTGTTACAGCAGCCCTAGGAAACTCATTCATTCAGTCATCAACCTTTCTGTGCACTACGCGCCGGCGAGTGCCAGGTCCACCTCCCGAGCAGGCAGGCTCTGCTGAGTGTCCCCAGGGCAGAGCTGGAAGCCAACACTTCTCCACGTAGCTTCTCTCCCTGCACCCACGATGACACACCTAAACGAGGACTGTGTGAGAAAACGCACATGGCGGGTGGCGGAGCTCGGACGGTCTTCAGACGCTGCAGCTGGCAATTCTGTAACCCTCAGTACTTTCACTGGTTAGTTCCGTAAAGTGACTGCATTCACCCACTGTCATCCAATTTGCTCATTCAGAAATAAAAACTCCAAAGGTCACACCTCTTGTCAGGGATCCGCAAACTATGGCCCACAGCCCAAAAGCAGTCAGGGACAGTGTTTGTGTGGCCCTGGAGCAAAGAATGGTTCTTACATTCGTGGTGGGTTGTAGAAAACAAACGAGGAAGGATATGTGCAGAGACCATATGTGGCCCAAAAGGCCCAAATCACTAAAATCGGGCACGTTATGGAAGCTTGCAGATCCCTGCACATGGGGAGCAAAATAAGTGTCACTCAGACTTGGAGATAAGGCTATTTCCAAGAGTCACACTTGTAAAGTTAGCAAAAGATGGATAAAACCATAAGGGATAGTCTGTAATTATCTGAGAAGACCTGGGGACAGCCACATCCAAAACCCAGCCACGACGGATAAAAGTAGAATGTGACTAAGATGCGTGGTCTAACCAAGTGTGGAGAGAAAATATTTAACAGACTTTTGGGAGGTATGTGGGGAGTTAACAAAACTGTGGGATAAACATTAAGAAATATAACGAGCAAGTCATTCAGGCCCGTCCGTTGACTCACGAACAACACAGCCGTGTCCTTGAGGACACGCGACAGGCTTGTGTGCATTTGGTGCACGTCGCGTGCCCTCAGTGCCTGTCCAGTTTGCCAACAGGGCCTGCGGTCATTCTGGGGCTGCCGCGGTGACGTCCCGCACCCCGGGTGGTTTAGACAATAGAGGTGTTGTCTGGGGGCCGGAAGTCCCAGGTGCAGGGGTGGCGGGGCTGGGGCCTGCCAGGCTCCGAGGCTCCGTCCCGGCCTGTCCCCTGGGCCCGCGGGCCGTGGTCCTGTGTCACTACGCACCGCCATCCCTCTGCACCTGTCTCTCTGTCCAACTGCCCCTTGTCGTAAACACAGCGGTCCCGTTGGAGCAGGGCCTGCTGTCGCGACCTCATTTTCCTAAGTTACCTCCTGCAAGAGCCGCTCTCCCAACACAGCCACGTTCTCAGGTACTGGGAGTTGGGTTTCAACGTCTGAATTTGGGGCTGGGGGCACCACTCAGCCCGTCACAGGCCTCGGTGGAAAAGTTTAAGAATCTGTGCGTGACAGCAGGGGAGGGGGATGGAAGGGGCCAGGTCAGCACCGACATAGCTCCCTGCGAGGAAGAGACACTGTGTCTGCCCATGGAGGAAGAGCTGGGCCCACGGCCTGCAAGGGAAACCACGCCGTCCTGGAACAAAACAGCTCAGGACTAGCGATCGACAAAACTGTGGACTCTGTTGGCTTGGGGCTGTGTTCACCAAGCAACGCTGGTGACTAAGTGGTGTGTGGGGCACCTCGGTGCCGGGAAGTGGGCACCCTCTGCCTGCGTTTACCCGTGTTCCGGCCACTCTGAACCAGAACACTGGCAGCTGATCTCCAGGTGAGCATGCTGAGCGGTTTTCTTTATTCATCTGCCTGCAGAGTTTTGTTTTAATAGGTTTGCTTTGGTTTTTTATTTCCAGTTTTAAAAATATGTTCCTCTAATAGATAAAATACACACTGTTATGAAAAATTCAAAGAATGCCTGGTATATGAAGCGGGCAGGCCCCGCAGTTCCACTCAGGTTACAGGTCTGTGCCTCGCACATGCTCATGCGGGCATCCTGCATATGTGTCCCCACAGCCGGCTCTTCTCACGTGGTAGCATGTCAAGGACCACCTTCCACGTCAGATCACGAAGACCTGCTGTTCTCTTGGTGGCTGCGTAGTATTCTGTCATCCAGTTCACCAGTGTTCCTTCCACCAAGTCTCTAGCAATGAGTGGTTAGGCCAATGGCCGTCTTTGCTGCAGTGTGTCCCGGCACACATATAACACGTGTAACCCTGTCACTCGTGCAGATACATCTGAGGAAGAAGTTCCTGTCAGTGGAATGGTTGGGTCAAAGGTCATGCATATTTTTCTCTGTGTATTGATTAAGTTATACATCTCATGCTGACATAAGTTACTGATTGCAAATATATGTAGACACTGCTGTGTCTAATAAATTAGAATTAGTTTAAATTCAAGAAAGAAAAGAAAAGAGAAAGATTCCTTCTGTATGGGTGGTCCATCATAGGCAAATGCACAGACAGAAAGGGGACAAAGGTGCGGGGCGGGGCGTGACTGCTAATGCACGCGAGGTTTCTTTTTGGAGTGATGATCATGTTCTGGAATTGGATAGTGGAATGGTTGCAAAACTCGGTGAAGATACTAAAAAGTGTACTGAATTGTACACTTTAAGAGGCTGAATTTTACGGTGTATGAATTACATCTCAATTAAAAATTAAAATAAGTAGAATTTAAACTTAAAAAGGTGATGCATATTTAGAATTTCCATGGACGTCACTCAACTGCCCTGCACCAAGGCTGCACCAATTCGTACTTCCCCACAGCTCTGGACTGGGTTCCCCAAAGCTCTGGGAACTTGGGGGATCTTTGATAGCTACGGTCTTTGCCAGTCTGTTCAGTGGAAATGTCTTCCTTTCATCGGCATGCCTCTGGTTACTGATGACGTTGTGTCTCTTTCTGTGTTTACTGGTCACTTATATTTCTTCTGTGAATCTTACTGGATTCTTGTGAGCTTGGCCACTGAGGCTCTGGCCTGGGAACCCTGCTGCATCTGCCTCAGTGTCCCAAAAGCATTTCCCTGGCCCCAGGCTGAGGCCAGTCCCTGCTCCAGGCCTCCTTGCCGGGCACTGCTCCCCAGAAGACCCCATCAGGACAGTCTTCCTTTTGGATTGTTCCCACTTTGCATCTCACTCAAAATTCCCCTGTTCAGCCTGGGGTTGAATTGACCTTGTTCTAGGTCTGCCTTCCTAAGACTTCCCCCGCACTGGGACACGAGATTGCCACTGTATTTTCTGGTTCAGCGATTTCCTGCGTCTCCCTGACCTCCTTCTATGCGTGCTCGAGGAAATATTCAGCGTCTCTGAGCCATTCTGTACAAGCATAGACTTTCTAAAAAGAGACTCAAGCATTCACAGAATTCTAACAGTTATTCTCTTGGTAATGTTTTGTAAACATGCAAATAGTTTCAATTTCTAAATTTCTAGAAAATATTTATTAATTGGCAATATAGAATTTGGGGTGGCAAGCGCAGACCTGAGTGGAAGCGGGTTTGGTCCACAGGACAGTGATGCACACAAGCAGTGATAGCTAAATGCTCCTCTCGGTGGCTGGGAAAATTCAAAAGCCTTGGAGACTAAATGTTAACTACCTGTGCGGTTTGGTGCACGAGAGGTTAGAGACATCTGGTCACAGAGGAACACCTGGCTGCAGAGCTCAGCAAAACCGCTCTTTTTATTTTTTATGGTAAATGCACATAATATTAGATTGACCATCTTAACCATTTTTAAGTGTACCGTTCAGTATCGTTAACTATATTCAAACCATTGTGCAGCAGATGTCTAGAACTTCTTCATTTTGCAGCCCTGAAACTCTGTACCCATTAGGCACAAATTCCCCCTGCCCACTCCCCTAGCCCTTGGTAATGTAACTGAACTGAGAGGGGATTCATTGTCCACAGCCCTAAAATGACTCAAGATTCCCTCATGCCAATGTTTGCAGAGCTAAAGATCAGCATTTATGTGAATGGCCAGTCACAGGAGCTATGGCAGCCAAAGGAGCTTTAAGACACTGGACTTCCCAATATCTTAGAATCACAAGCATTTACAGGGCAGAATCACGAGTAGGGGTCCCGGGAGTCATGTGGGAAGTTGATTGGTCGGGGTGAAGTCAGCACCGTGATTTCTGGCACCTTAATTGATATTTTCCACGGCGCCTGAGGGGCCAGGCTTGTAGTTGCAGAGGGTCTGCAAAAACAACTTGAGACTGGCATTACAGATGTCACCCTAAGCCATAAGGCATTCCGATCAGGAACAAATATCTTGACCTTCAAATCAAGTTTTAGCTTAAGGACAGTATCTGTTTAACTAACTTCACTCTTATCTTATTAACCACACTGCACTGCTGCTCCGAAGAAGCCAGTCTGTCCTGTTCAGTGAAGCAGCTTTCCTTTTGCTATTTCCCCCTTCCTCCAGCCGAGGCCTGTTCTGAGGGGGATTGGAGGGGGTCAGGGGAACAGCTAAGAGAAATCAGGGGACTGGTCCTCGGTTTCAGTAACTGCTTTTTTACTGTATGTTTCCATGACTTTGAATGTGTTAAGTACTTCATATGAGTGGAATTGTTTTGCTTAGGAAGTTCCTGGCACCAGGCAGAGGTAAGTGAGAGGAGGCCAGCCGCCCGAGGGCACCCGGCCCACCTCCTCTGCAGCTGTGTAGAGGAGGGACTTCCTTTTTCCAGCTGCACAGGTCACGGGGCGGATGTTGGATCCCTTGCCTCCAGGGGTGGCTGCTGCAGCTCTGGGAAGTCACCTTGGAGCTGGCCAGCCGAGCCTTCATGATTCACCCTCTGAGACCCTGTGCCTGCAGCTCAGACAGACTGCATCCAAGCCCCGGTGAGGATAGTGGGAGAGAGCCTGGCTTCAGCCTGCACAGCTCCGGATCCACGTCGTCAAGCCTTGACAGAGTCCCAGACAGGCCTGGCCACGAAATATTACTGTCCGTTCAAGTTTCTAAAAGGCGTTAAAGTATGGAGACTTAAGGGGCCGGCCGGTGAGCGCACTCGGTTAGAGCGCGGTGCTGGTAACACTAAGGTCAGGGGGTCAGATCCCCGTACTGGCCAGCTGCCCGAGAAAACAAAAAGAGCACAGACTTAAGGATAATCCCCTCTCCTGGCTGTCTGTGCCCATTCGTGTGAATACCTCCTCTGAGAACGTCTCCAACCCACGCTTTGCTCTGGCCCTCCAGCCCCATCGTCTACTGCGCTCCCTTTGTCAGCTCACATTGTTGGACGGTGCTTCCCTCTAGGACAGGGATTGTGTGACTGCTTTTCGTCATTCTCCTCAACTCTTTCCAGGGTATGGTTTCTGGCCGACATTCGTGACTGAGAAAGGTAGGCCTCGCCCGTGAGCTTAAGTTGACCTCTGTGGCGAGATCTCAATTCCGGGCCTGAGCAACCTGTGGCATCCTGTGACCCATCCCTTCCTGAGATGCTGTCTCTCTGATCACAGTTACCAGTGACAAGAGCACTGTGGTGCCTGGAAACGCTAGGACTGCAGAATCTCAGCACCCACCCACCTGCTCCATCAGAAGCTCCATCGGGGGCGGTAATTCCTCGTTCTACAAGAGCTTCGGGTGATTCCGACTCACACTGAAGTGTGGGGGAAATAAAATACCTGGCCCCAGAGCCAGGGAAACACACTCTCATTTTCACAAAGAACAAGATAATTGTAACAGCAACAACAACAACAATAACTACTCTTATTGTTGTTATGATTTTTTTTATTATGCCAAGTGATGTAACCACTTGATACTTTCCCCCTATCAGACTGCTAGAGATTACAATAAACAGTGTGGGATATTGGCAGGGGTGTGAGGAAAGAGGCTTTTCATGCACTGTTTTGTGGGGGTGCAGAATGCTTTGGGGGGAGGCAGTCTGACAATATATATCAAAACATAAGTGTTTCTATTTTTCCTCCTGGCAATTCTATTTTAGGAATTTATCCTCAGGAGATAGTAAAAGATCATGTCTAAAGAGGATGTAATCATGATTAATGCAGTTAAAAAATGAGTCTGTGTCAGAGATTTTTATTTAACTCATTAACTAAGATGTCACAACTGGTTAAGAAAGAGCTCCAAGAAGTGCAGTGTGCAGGAAAGAAGGAATTCCGAGATGGATTTACTAACAGAGGTAGAAGAGGTGTGTCCCCAGGACAATAACCTATTGCATCTCACTGGGCATAATTAATGTGTATTTCTACAGACTCAAATCCTTTGCATTATCAGTTTTATCCAATTAGAGCCATAAAATATCTCAGACAATGAGAGGCATAAATAACTCTGATGGGGGAGCTAGACGGCACACCTTGCAATCGATTTTTCACCCATTTCAAAATTTGTTACCATATTTTCTGACAGGTGTGATCCCACAAAATTAAAAAGATGGATGTAGAACATCCTATAGTAGAAAAATTTAGAAACAACTAAAATGACCATCAGTAGTGTGAGAAGTGCCCTCACCCTTCCAATGCCAAAGGATGGACGTGGATAATAGATCTGCAGCATCACCAGCGCCACTTTAGACAAGCCCAAGTACAAAATGTTTCCATGTACAAAATGGCACCGCCCTCCCCCTCGCCTCCCCATTTCCCTTTCCGAGAAGCCTCCTGACTTAAACAGAAACCCCTTTTGCTTCCACAAGGACACAGTTCTCCAGCCTGATCCACATTAGCATAATGACCCGCCTTGATGGCATCACCCAGCTCTTGGTACCAACATACCAATATAAGCTCTACCACCCCCACACCTGGTGCTGGCCCCTTCTCAGGGCAGCCCACCTGGTGCTGGCCCCTTTTCAGGGCAGCCCTGGTCTGCCTGCCACAATGAGCACAGCCCAGAAGATTTTCTTCCTTTAATAAAGCTCGAAGGGGCCGGCCGGTGGCTCACTCGGTAGAGTGTGGTGCTGATAACACCAAGGCCGCGGGTTCAGATCCTATATAGGGATGGCCGGTTCGCTCACTGGCTGAGTGTGGTGCTGACAACACCAAGCCAAGGGTTGAGACCCCCTTACCGGTCATCTTTAAAAAAATAAATAAATAAAGCTCGAAAGGTACCCGGCATCTCAGCTCACTTTCTTTCAATGGAGACATGAGGTACAGTGAAGCAAGACCTTAATAATGGCCTTGCAAGGTCTGGCTGTCTGTGAATGGGACAGGCACACCTGAAATGGTTACATTGAGCAATTTATTCCCTAATATGCAAGTCCCTTCCCCCAGTTCCTCATTGGCTGTGTACTATGGGGTGCACAGTCTTCCTGAAAGGCCACCTAATTTTATTACTTCCTTACAAGGCATTTATTGTCCCCTTCCCTCTGGCAGAAAGGGGTGGGTTCAGGACAAGCCCATGAAAAAGGCCTGCCAGAAGTCCTAAGGAGGAAGAAGAACCAGGAAGTAAAAAGAACACGGTGACCAGCCACCATCTTGAGAATTCACCCTTGGGAAGGTGAACTTTCAGGGGTTATCACACCACAAGTTAGTCAAGCAACCCTTGTTAAGCTATTCTTGAGAATGAGTCATTTAGGATATTTTCCCACAAGTAGGAAATGGGTTTAATAAATTTTGGTGTGTACAACAGGACATTCCACAGCCAGCATCGCAGATGTCACAATGCCAACACTGGGAAAGTTCCATACACCGTCTCATCTGATCCTCCTCACAACCCTACCAGGTCGCTACATGTGTGTGTTTATACATCTCTCCACAATGTGTGTGTTCACAACTTTGAAATCCAAAATGCTCCAAAAAAGCACGTTTTTGTCAGAACACTTTGACTGTAAAATCTGATGTAACTGGCCTGAGGCTGCTGACGACCAGTGCAGACATTCTCACATTTCCCTGCAGACCCTTCTGGGATGTGATAGAATAAACAGTACGAGCACCGAATTGCCTTTTCAGAGTTGAGGGAAATTCTAAATTCCGTAGCACATTGGGCCCCGAGAGTTTTGAGAAAGGGCTGTGGATCCACACCTTGTGGATCTGTTAAATCTTGTTAACAGATACAGGACCTGCGGCTCAGAGCACCTGTAGGTGTCCCACAGCAAGCACTCCCTCCACATGGGTTTACCTGGATGCTGACTCGGGAAGGGGTCGTCCCAGGCTGGAGTGCCCTCCCCAGGATTCACGTCCACCCAGGGTCTTAGAACGCTACCTTATTTGGAAATAGGGTTTTTGCAGATGTCATTAGTTAAGATGAGGTCATACCAGAGTAGTGTCTTTCAAGGACATTGTGAAGACGCACAGACACGAAGGAAGGAAGGACATGTTTCAAAGAGCAAAATTACCACGAACTGAGTCACAGAGCTCAACTGGCTTTACCGTGATTCTAGACTCAGGCAACTCCATAAACTGTAGTAAGTGTCCCAATGAACCAAGCAGAGGCGGTTGCTTTAATAGACGGAAAAGGCTGAAGAAAGCAGAAACAAAGAATGAAAAGCAGGTTGGTCATTTCAAAGTCACTGTCCTTGTAAGGCCAGGACAGAAACACAGAACAATAGAAAAATAACATCAGGTTCCTTCAGCCTGTCTCTTTTGTGTAGAGATTAAAGCAGACGGAACTTTATTGTCATCCCTCCTGGAGACTTAAGATGGCCTATTCTGGAACTTGGCTGTTATCTTTCTCCTGACTTCTCCAAAGGTCAGCATACAGCCTAAGGGACCGCAACTTAGCAGGGGTGACTCCATTTTGATTTTTAATTATGTGACCTAGTGTAAGAACTTAGTCCAAAACAATGGCCTCTTGTAATTTTTATTTACCACATATAAAGACAGAAGCAGAGGTTGGAATGATGGTCTACAAGCCAAGGGACAATGACAGCCTACAGCCACCAGCAGCTGGGACAGAGACACGGGACGGGTGCTGTCCTATGGGACAGGAAGGACCAACCCTGCTGACACCGTCGTCTTGGGCTTCTGGCCTCCAGCGCCATGAGAGAATACGTTTCTGCTGTTTTAAGCCCCCCAGTCTGTGGTACTTTGTTACAGCAGCCCTAGGAGATGACACAGATGTCCACAGCACAGGGCTGAGTGAGAAAGCACACATGGGACATCCTGGAGCTCACAGTGCCATTCGTACAACGTGGTTTATGAAGAGGTCCAGAATATGCTACTGTGAAGAGTCTGTTTTTCTTTTCTGAACTCCCCTTATCTGCCTGAAAAGAGGGTCCCCCAAAGGAATTCAAGTGTCATAAATCTCAGGGA
>NW_007726211.1:802651-805591 GCF_000696425.1 Galeopterus variegatus | reverse complement strand
TACCGGACCGGGGACCAGCAACGGGATCGCAAGCCTCGGTGCCGCTCCCGCGCCTCGCCCAGCCAGTGAGGAGCCGGTCCGTATGTGGGATCCGAACCCTCGGACGGGAGCGCCGCCGCGCTTCCCAAGCGGCGCACTATCCAGTGCACCACCGGGCCGGCCCTACGTTTCTGCTGTTTTAAGCCCCCCAGTCTGTGGTACTTTGTTACAGCAGCCCTAGGAGATGACACAGATGTCCACAGCACAGGGCTGAGTGAGAAAGCACACATGGGACATCCTGGAGCTCACAGTGCCATTCGTACAACGTGGTTTATGAAGAGGTCCAGAATATGCTACTGTGAAGAGTCTGTTTTTCTTTTCTGAACTCCCCTTATCTGCCTGAAAAGAGGGTCCCCCAAAGGAATTCAAGTGTCATAAATCTCAGGGACCAGAGGAGACGACTCCTAGCACCAGAAACTTTGTCACAAAACTCTCATATCTGCTCTCCTGAGGGTCTGTTTATGTTTGTTTCCTGAGAGCCCCCCGTTCACTTCCCCCCCAGTGGATCTGTAAGCCCCAAACTTAATCACCTCCTTGACTCACATTTTTCTGTGAACTCCCCTGTAAGCACGTGAATAAAAATCTGTCTTTTCTCTTCCTAATCTGCCCTTTGTTAGTTTAATTACAGGCCCCTAAACACCAAACCTAAGAGGTTGGAAGGAAGGTTTTCCGTCCCCCGCGTGTGATTCTGTCAGTGCACAGGGAGAAAGCAGAGGGGTGTCCCTCCAGCGGCGATGGCACTTTGGCTGCGTGTAATCAGTGATGCTGTAATAACCGGTCTACGCTTCGCTTTCTTATTTATATTTTTGTGTATTGTCTGAAATTTAAGGATTAACTATCACAGGTGAAGGGGTACTTGAGTCCTTGGAGATGAGCATATTAGACGCTTAAGGGAAGGTGACGAAGGCAGAGACAGACGACAGGTCGTGGACCGGACGGTGGCCAGACGGCTGTGTCGTTCAGAATAAATTACTTCGCAGTCTTATAATTTGTTTCAAGACTTACTATAAAGCACGTATTAAGTTTGGATTTCTTTTTTGAATCATACTTAAGTTTTAGTCATTTTATTAGGTTTGTTAAAAGAAATTTATGAGAGGCCTTTGTTTGGACTCAGCTCCGGCACTGGGCCCAGCAGACTAGACCAGACCAGAACGGAGCCACTCCTGTGAGGTGCCACGTCACCAGTGTGAACTTTGACAATGGCCAGACTTCCGAAAAATAGGAGTTTTACAGCAACCAGTCAGAAGAGGCCTGGTTCACCTGCACCAGCATGAGAATGAAGTCCCCTCTTCTGCCTGTAAAACCCGCCTCCTCTTGCCCACCTTTCCCAAATCTTTAGATGAGACAATGCCTGACTTCATGAATTGCTAATAAAAGCCAATTTCATCTTTAAATTCAATTTATTGATGATACCAAGGTCACAGTTTCAGATCCCCGTACCAGCCAGCCACCAAAAAATAAATTAATTAATTGGTTGAAATTTGGTTTTTTGTTTTTGTTTGTTTGTTTTGTGTTTTTTGGCGGCTGGCTGGTACGGGGATCTGAACCCTTGAACTTCGTGTTATAATACCACACTCTCACCAACTGAGCTAACTGCCCAGCCAAAATTTTATTATTTAACGGATTGAACTAAATGGAATTGCCAAAACTTGCAGTTTTTGACCTATAATATGGCACATTTGACAAAATTTTACCAACATTTGACAGTCTTGACCTAATAAAACCAGTTTCACGTGGTTTAACATGCCTCATTGTTATGAAAACCTCAAGCCTGTTTGTATCTGACCATGGGGTTGTTTTCAGCAGCCAGCGCTGCCGGTGAACTGGAGGAAGAATTACCACAGGACAGGTCACCCCCTACTGTGCCGGCCACCATGGGAGAAAGATAAGCTCGGATAAACTCCTCTCCTGTAGAGGAGAGAACAGAGATTTTAAGAGTGGAAAATCCAGTTCGAAACCAAGTGCCTTTGTGTTTAAGGCCTAGTCTGAAAACTCCTCCCTGCCCCACCCATCTACACACAAAGGGAACTTCAGAAACGTGGTCTGTGTGACTCGACTGAGGACCGAAGCAGCTGGTCTGTGGGAGTGACTCGGCGGCATAAACACCTGGCTGCTTTGGATGTACTTTAAATAGTTTTTAATTTGCAGGAATGATTTCAAATTGCTCCCCAAAGGTGTCACAGATTTTCTTCCCACAGAGCTGCAGCCTGGGGGGAAGATCACAGCCCCCGAAGCCGCAGCAGACATGTTACCAACAGGCCAGGCCCAGCTGCCCTCTCGCCTTAAACAAATGACCTGAAAGTCCAAAAGTTGGTGCAAGGATTGGAAGGTTTATTCAGATTACCGGTACTCAACTAAACGTCTAACCAAGCAAACAGACAAAGAGAAAAGAGGAGCAGTGAAGTCCAGTTCAGCCTGGTCCCAGTCAGCGGGGCCAACCTATTCCATAACAGGAATTGATAAAAGCAGTTCTCCCCACTGTTTTCAGCATAAAGAAGAAAAGTATCGACTAGATTTAAATCAGAAAAACTATGCATAGCCAGGAGCCCTCCAGGGTGCACCTACACAGAAGGGGGTACAACCAAACAGAAGAGGGCTCAGAAAATCAGAGAAAGGTAAAGAGAATAAAGCACTGTCTTGTCAGAGGTTAGGCCAGGGACTCCAGGAGAGATCCACCAGCAGCAGAGACCTGGGAGCAAAATAGTCCCAGTGGCCACTTGCCTCTTGCAGCTGGAGTCCTCTCCGGTGCCCAGAGCTTTCCAGTTTTTGCCAGTGATTAAATTAGGCTCTTGGATTCCAAAGTCGTAGAAATAAATAACGTACCCAACAGTAAAGCAAGCAGCGCTTTATTAAAAGAGGAGACAGACTTATGCATAAGGGGGTAGCGACAGTAAAGCCAGC
>NW_007726211.1:800870-801670 GCF_000696425.1 Galeopterus variegatus | reverse complement strand
AACCCTGAAATGGATTACCAGACTACCAAGAATTGAAGTAGTAGATTTTCTTTTTTCTTCACAGGTAGATTTTCTTTTACCTGAGCCCGACCTTCCAGAAGAGACTAATTCTCAGCCATTCGTATTGTTTCCTGGGGCTGCCCTAACAAAGTACCACAAACAGGGTGGCCTGAAAAGCACAAATGTTCTGTCTCACAGGTCTGGAGGCTGTGAGTCTGGGATCAAGGGGTTNGGAGGGGTTTTGCAACTCAGTAAATGTTTCCTCTCTTATCTCAGTCTGTTTTGTCAGGGCAGCCCCTGGGCTAATCATTTACCCTGAGGGTCTCATGACTGAGGAGTGGGAAAGTAACAAAGTGTCCTCTGCAGGGAAGATGGAGTCAGTTTGGTCCACAGGCCCAGCCTTGCTCTCTTTCAGACATGCTCAATGACCAGCCAGGCAGGGCTGCTGGAGGACGCTCTGCCAGCACGCGAGGGGCGCCCAGGACAGCGGGGACTCCTTGTTTGTGACCGTGGAGACCACTTGGCCACTTTTAACCCTGAAATGGATTACCAGACTACCAAGAATTGAAGTAGTAGATTTTCTTTTTTCTTCACAGGTAGATTTTCTTTTACCTGAGCCCGACCTTCCAGAAGAGACTAATTCTCAGCCATTCGTATTGTTTCCTGGGGCTGCCNTCCAGGCCACCCTTGGCCCTGGGTCTGGACTCCAGCCTCAGACTGAGTGCTCGGCATCTCCCGCATGACTGTGAGCCCAGCATGATTCTAGAGTCCATCCCCGCCCTCCTTCAGACTCTGCTCAC
>NW_007726211.1:781158-799870 GCF_000696425.1 Galeopterus variegatus | reverse complement strand
TGAGCCCGACCTTCCAGAAGAGACTAATTCTCAGCCATTCGTATTGTTTCCTGGGGCTGCCCTAACAAAGTACCACAAACAGGGTGGCTTGAAAAGCACAAATGTTCTGTCTCACAGGTCTGGAGGCTGTGAGTCTGGGATCAAGGGGTTGGCAAGTGCCCTCTGGGCTGGAGGCTCCCTCCTGCGCCTCTGCAGCCCCTGGCAGCTCCAGCACCCCGTGGCCTGCAGCCCCATCGCTCCCATCTCTGCCTCTGTCGCCGCATGGCCATCTTCCCTGCGTGTCTGTCTCTCCTCCTCTTTTTCTTTTTCTCTTTTTAAACAACAGATAATCAATTTTTAGAACAGACTTCAGCATCTGCAGTGGTGGCTTCCTGCTCAGCTCCTGGCTCAGTACTGATGGAAGTCATCTGCTCAAGTCTCAGAGGGCCGTGCCCGTCAGCGAGTGGCTTGTGGATTCCCGTCTGGAAGCACCCCACGTCTTAGCACCTTCACCCCAAAGTGCTTTTCTTGCGGTGATTCTCAGCCTCCCTGCCTCCTACCTGGTCCTTTCACTGTCAGGTTCTCTTTCTTGGCGCCTCCGAGCATGTCCGCACACGCCTTTTGCCGGGCTCCTCGCTGCGGCTGGCCAGGGAGCTCGGATGAGGTGAACGCCAGCTCTGGGCCCACGGGTGTCTTTCCACTGCGTGGCCTCCTGGGCGACTTGTCCCTGGGCAGAGCGAACAGCAATGAGTCTGGAGCAGCAGCGGGGACTGAGCCCGCAGCACCTGCAACCGCATCTAACTCAGAAAGCCTCTCCTTTTCTTATAAGGACACAGTCCTGTTGCATTAGGGCCCGTTCTACTCCAGTGTGACTACATCTTAACCCATTACATGTGTCGTCACCCTATTTCCAAATAAGGTCACGTTCTGAGAGACAGGCGGTCAGGACTTCCACATATCTTTTGGGGGGCACCATTCGGCCCGTGCCATCCTCCTGGGAGCCCCCCGGAGCTGTCTCCCTGCTGCCCTGCCCCCATGAATCTGCTCGGGGCAGAGCTGCTTTTCTGCTCCATGTGGCTGGGGCCTTACTCTGGAGGCAGTGGAGCATCCCGCCATCTGGGCCAGGGGCGGCTGAGTCTCATGAGTCGGGAATGGGGCTGAGTGGTTGTCTTAGGTTAGAGCGCAGTGTTATAACACCAAAGTCAAGAGTTCGGATCCCCACCCTGGCAAGCCGCCAAAATAAAGAAGTAAGGAATGTTCTTGGGACCAGAGAACGTCATGTTCTGCTACCTGCCAGCCCCGCCTGAGCTCCCACCTGCCCGGACGCCCCCTCGGTCTCCTGCGCCCAGTGGAAGCTGCCCTGCACTCCATGACATCCACCTTCAGGAGCAAATGCTCTCCTGCTCTGAAGCCACAGGCGTGGGGCACCGACCACACTTCATCCAAAGCCACCCTGTAGTCTTGCTGCCCAGTCGCTGACCTTGGCCCTGATCTTATATCAGGGTCAGTGCCAGGACCCTTGTCCTGCCCCACCCTGCACCTATCCAGGCCACCCTTGGCCCTGGGTCTGGACTCCAGCCTCAGACTGAGTGCTCGGCATCTCCTGCATGACTGTGAGCCCAGCATGATTCTAGAGTCCATCCCCGCCCTCCTTCAGACTCTGCTCAACTGAACCACAGAACAACCTCATTAGCATCTAAAGGCAGTTGTTGAGTGCAACAAAACCAGACAGTTTAGAATTGAACTTGCTTATTAACACAGGTTTTCTGCTGATTTACATCTAGTTGGAGGCAGGCTCCACGTATTTTTCAATGCTATCTTTTTTTTTTTCCTTTTTGTCTTTTTTACTGACCGGTAACGGGATCGCAACCCTCGGTGTTGCGCCCGCACCGCGCTCAGCCAGTGAGTGGGAACCGGTCTCCACATGGGATCTGAGCCCTCGGCGGGAGCGCCGCCGCACTCTCAAGCGGCACACTCTCCAGTGCACCACCGGGCCGGCCCTGAATGCTATCTTACAAAGGGACTTATCTACACACATAGATGGTAGGACTAATCCTGAAATAAGTACAGTGGCACGGCTGCATTCACTAAAAATAATTTACTTTTCAGAACAGCGAAGAGTTAGTCCTAGAAATTTCAGTTTACGTGGTATGAATCTGAGAGGTCGAGGGAGGGGCCTCCGTGCAGGTGGACTTTAAGTGCTGCAGGAAAGGGTGGGGGTATGGGAGTCGAGGAGGCGGGGTCTCCCAAGGCCTCCTGTGGTCAGGGCGCTCTGAGTCCAGGCTGCCCCAGTTCCTCCACAAGTGCTGCAGGAAAGGGTGGGGGTATGGGAGTCGAGGAGGCGGGGTCTCCCAAGGCCTCCTTCTGTGGTCAGGGCGCTCTGAGTCCAGGCTGCCCCAGTTCCTCCACTTGTCCCGCTCTTACCCAACCTGGGCAGCATTTGCCAGGAGCCCCCCTTCCGTTCATGTTGGCAGCTCCATCTGAATGCACCCCACTCTGGTCGGGTTTTCCTCCTGACTTTCCTTCTTGTGTAGCCTCTCACTGGAGTGCAGAAAAGTCCAGATCAGGCCCACCTGCCCTCTCCAACTAGGCGAACTTACTCGGGCCCAAGACTTTACCTAGCTTCAACATTCTCACCAGTCCCAGTTTACATATTGTCAAGAGACAAAATGACAACAAAATTAGTCTAAACATCTCTACTGGCTTGATTGCGATTCTAGGATCAGGCAATGCTCCATTCCATAAAATAGAGTGAGTGTTCCGATGAGCAGAGCAGAGGGGGTGGGTTTCACAGGCAGAAAGGACTGAAGAAAGCAGAAAGAACAGAGTGGACTGGTGATTTCAAAGTTACATTCCTAGTGAGGCGGGCATGGGAGGCCGACTAACAGAAGGATAACTGATGGTTACCATCAGGTCACTTCAGGCCACTTTTTGTTGTACGGGTTAAAACAGAGGGAACTTGGTGATCATGGCAATGGAAAATTGGCTGTGACCTCGCTCCTGATTTCTGGGGAGGTCAGATAACTTAATTTCGGTTTGGTGACATAGAACTTTAGAGGGGTGACTCCATTCTGGTTTTTAGTCTGGTCTGTTGGGCCTAGTGCAGGAGCTTAGTCCAAAACAGTGGCCTCCATAAGTTTTACTTCACAGCATCCACCTCCAGATCCGCACGTCTAACTGCCCTTTGACATTTCCACCTGCAAGTGTGGCTCTCGCTCTTACGTGACTGGCACAGACCTCTGTTTCTCCAGCTCAGTGACACTCCGCACCATCTGACAGTCAGCACTTCATGCCCAGAGACTTTGCCCACTCCCCTTTTCAGAATCTCTTCCTCTGTCCTTCTCAAATGCGTGGACATCTTTCTAACGTCTACACACGAGCCTCTGGCCTGTCTCATAATTCAGGGATAACTCCTCAAGTTTCTGGGAGCCTCCTCTCTGAAACGGAGTGACTGAGGAAGACAACTCCCCCCAGCTTCCTGGGAGGGGACGGGCCCCGCTTCAGCTCTCACCTGAGCCACGGTGCAAGCCACGGAATGCACTGGTCGTCCCCACTTAGCTCGCCTAGAGTGAGATTTGTCTCTGCATCTCTTTAGTGGATTGCTTGTGATGCACATGCCATTCTGACTTAATGCTAGGGTTCAGATCCTCTTACTAGCCAGACACCCTAAAAACCAAAGAAGAAAAAGCCACACTGGGCTGCCCAGTAAGCTCAGTTGGTTATAACACCAAGGTCAGGAGTTTGGATCCCCTCATCGGCCAGCTGCCCCCACCCCCCAATTTAATGCTTATTCAATAATAAAGTTGTTTTCTTTCTCCTCTACCTTTCCTGGGTTAGGTGTGTTGGGGCTCAGGACATGCTACCCCAAAATATGACTGAAAGGAACCAGAATACACCACCACAAAACTTACCTCTTTGAGCATATTGATGACTTGGAGTCGTTATGTAGAGAAACTGCAGACACAGGAGTAGCTTTGAAAAGCTGTCCTTTTGTGAGAGAAATTTGCATCTATAAAAGGAAATTTTCATTAGTAAAGATATCTGTGCAGGAAGAGAGCGGATGAGACACCTTTTATCACCTGCAGACTTTTATCTGCATGACAAAGCAACCCTTATTCATCAGACCCGCCCTCTCCAAACCTCCCAAACTGCCTCCACCCCAAAGCCCCGGCCCCTATTCCATTCCGCAGCTCAGGACGCTTACGTCGGCCTCGATTATCAGGCCCTTCTTTCTGTGGGACTCCTGGGCACGTGTGTATAACTGAAATGGTTCTCTCCTGTTAAATCTGTTTTATGTCCATTTAATTCGTAGACCAGCCAAAGAACATGGAAGGGTAGGTGGAAGCACGTTTTTTCCTCCCCTGCAGTCGGAGAGTTTGTTTTTGATGATATTTGCCCAACGCTCATCCCTGGCAATGGCCCTACTCTTGCGTTTGAGTCACCTTATCATTTCTACCTTTGATTCTAACTTCCCTTGGGCTTTAAGGTACTTCCCGCTGCATGAGCCAGGACTGAGGCAGCTGTGAGCAGAGAGACCCCCAGTTGCAGTACCCCTGTCCCTGACCATGGCTTGGGTCCCTCACACAGACGTCTGCAGGGATGCCACCAGGCCCAGGTGGCAGCCAGCCCCAACAGCAGGGCCGGAGCCTGAGCGCTCCTTGTGTGTTCCAGGCAGCAGGATGGGAACAGTCAGAGGGAAACGGGCCAGCTGTGTGTGCAGTCGCCTCCTAAAATGCTGTAAATCCACAGCACGTCACTTCACCACAAGCCCCACTGGCCTGGCCTCCCCACGCGGCCACCCAGCTGAAGGTGGCTGGGAACCTGGGACGCAGGGTTCTGGTTCGAAGGAACAAAGACGGTCGTGGGGAACACGGGCAGTCCCACCACGTCCACTGTGGGAAGAGCTGTTTCCCACCTCGAGCGGCTGAGGTTTCCATCCAGGTGCCCGGTTCTTAACAACCAGAGAGTGTCCCGGTCAGGACGAAGGAGCAGTCCGCGGTCCAGCCTGCAGCCCCAGCAGGACGGAGGGTGACCTCCTGCACAGCCTCAGCTGTCTGCGACTCTGGGCATCTGAAGGTATTTAAATGTCCTCCAGCTGGATGTTAGTCGTTGCTCCGAGGTCTGCCTGACTCCACAGTCATGACCCATAAGACGTGCTAATACCGTAAACACGCGCCAGAGGAACGGGTGGGAAGCCCAGGCGGTCCGGGGCTGAGCCACACTGCAGTCACGGTGACAGGCACGGAAGGAGCGGCGCGCACGGTCGTCCCGCGGCCGCCGTTTGGTGACGGGGGCAGCGTCAGACTTTCCCGCCCTTCGGGTTAGAGTCTTTCCCGGATCCCCCAGGCCGGAGAGAATGGGAGCCATGGTTACATTTTCATTAACAGCACAGAAGAGACAGTTGTCACCACAGGCAAAGTAGCGATGAGAACATTATGATGTCACGCCTCGTGAATGAGCAATGTAATTGCCGTGGTTTCCAGCTCTAAAACTATTTTTACTCTGAAGGGAGGAAAAGTACCAGATTAAGAAAAATGAGCGCCTTCCGTGCTTTCAATCGGTCCAAAGACAAAAGCACAACGAAGTTAGTTTAAAGACCTCAGCCGGCTTCTATTCGCGACTGTAGACTCAGGCGACTCCCGACGTCTGAGCCAAGCAGACAGGGCGGTTTCCAGACGCCGACAGTGTAAGACAAAAGCACAACGAAGTTAGTTTAAAGACCTCAGCCGGCTTCTATTCGCGACTGTAGAGTCAGGCGACTCCCGACGTCTGAGCCGAGCAGACAGGGCGGTTTCCAGACGCCGACAGTGAGGGAAGCACTAAGGGGACAGAAGACAGACTGGCTGCTTCACACGTACTGTCCTTGTCAAGGCTAAAGCACAGGGGACTGTCTCATGCCAGGAAAACTGGCCCGTTTGGGGATTTGGCTCTTATCTCTCACTCTTCTGATTTCCCGGAAGGTCTGTAAGCCACGTCGTCCCTGCCCGGCAAGTGGAATGTTTGCAGGAGTGACTCCGTCGTGGTTTGGTCTGGTCTGTCGGTTCCTGGTGCTGGAGCTCAGTGCAGACCGATGCCCTCCTGCACCTTTGTTTAACAAGAGAGAATAATACTGAGATTGTGTAGGAAAGCTTACTTACTCTTAAGAGATATATAGTAAAATATTTAGGGGTAAGGAGTCAGGACATCTGTGCCCTACTTTCAAATGGTTCCGAAAAAAACAGAACGGGAGAGCTCCGAGGGAGATGGCAATGGCTGGTGAGCGCAGGTGACAGCTCCATGTCCACTCCACGAGTTCTTCAAGTGCTCTGCAGGTCTGAAAATGTAAGTAAGCAATTGCAGAGCTGGCCGGTTAGCTCAGTGGGTGAACATGCTGCCTCGTAACACCAAGGTTAAGGGTACAGTTCCCCACACTGGCCAGCCACCAAAAAAAAGGAAAGAAAGAAAGAAAGAAAAAGAAATTGGGACTGTGGGGACCATTCTGTGTTGGGGACTGTTCTGTGTTGAAGTGATGGTCAGTTGCTGCGTGGGGCCATCCACTGCCGTTTGCTCTTCGACCCGTGGCTGCCTGTATCCCCACGGTGCCAGGAGCCTGGCCAGCTGCATTTGCTAGTATGGGGATCTGGACCTGTAACTTTGGTGTTATAACACCCTCCTCTAACCAACTGAGCTAACCGGCCAGCCCTGGTTCTGCATTTCTCGGCACACATAAAGAAATAATAAGTAAGTGTTGGATGAAGGAAGAAACGTGTGGATGACTGCAGGGGACCGAAGCCGAGTTCGCCGTCCCCTGGACTGTCTGAAGCTCACGCTACCACAGGCGCACAGAGTTCTGAACCGGCAGGATGTTAGCACTCCTGATGGCCTCTCCAAATCTTGACGAAGATCTGTGTACTCTCTGCTTGAACGTCTCCAGCGATGGGGAACAGGCGGCCCGTTCCATCCTGAGGTGCTCTGATGGAATTCACTACAACACCTGCCTCCTCTGTGAAGGCCTGCCCGAGTCTGCTCACCCTGCTGACCCTCCGGGGCCAGAGTAGGGACCTGGGGGCTGCTGGCGATGGCAGCTGCGAAGTGAGGATAGTCCAGTGAGCAGGACCGGGAGTGGCCCAGGCGGTGGATAAGGCCGTGGTCGGGCCCGGAAGGTTTCGTCCTGGGCAGGGCTCAGTCTCTGGCCTGTCCTCATTTTCATATCTGTTTTTTTTTTTTTTTTTTTTTTGGAAGACAAAGTGTTTAATTTTGATGAGATCCAACTTACCAATTTTTTCTTTTATGGCAAATGAATTTGGTGTCCTGTACAAAAAACTTGGCCTCCCAGAAACTCTCAAAGATTTTCTCCTAGAAATTTTATAGTTTCAGATTTACATTTGGGTTGTGATCTCTTTTGAGTTGTTTTTTGTGTATGGTGTGGCGTAGGGGTTACTCTTTAAAAAATAGATAACACTTTGCTGAAAAGTCTATTCTCTTCTCGTTGATTTACTTGCAGACCTGTGATGGTTAACTCTAGATGTCAACTTGATTCGATTAAGGAACATCGAGAAACCTGGTAAAGCTATTTCTTTAGGTGTGTTCATGAGGTGTGTTTCCAGAAGAGATTAGCATGAGAGCTTGAGGGGGCTGGGTGGGAAAGATCCAGCCTTGATACGAGCAGGAACCATCAACTTCACGGGGGGCTGGAGAGAACAAAAATAAGGGAGAAAAGACGAATCTCCCTCTCGATCCTCTGGAGCTGGGATACGCTCTTCTCTCCTGTCGGTGGACATCAGAGATTGAGACTCTTCAGCTTTTGGGTTCCAGGACTTACACCGAGACCACCACTGACTTCCCTGGTTTTGAGGACTTTGGACTTGGACTGAGCCATGCTACTGGCATCCAGTTTGCCGATGGCCTATCGTGGGACTTTTTTTTTTTTTTTTTTTAAAGATGACCAGTAAGGGGATCTTAACCCTTGACTTGGTGTTGTCAGCACCACGCTCATCCAGTGAGCAAACCGGCCATCCCTATATGGAACCCGTGGCCCTGGTGCTATCAGCACCGCACTCTCCCGAGTGAGCCACGGGCCGGCCAATCGTGGGACTTTTCTTCACAGTTGTGTGAGCTAATTTCCCTAATAAATCCCCTCTCATATTTATGACATATCCTATTGATTCTTTCTGGAGAAACCGAATACAGCACCTTCGTTGAAAATTCCCACTATTACAAATTGACATAATTATGCCGAACATGTAATCCCACTGTTTATTGTTCTATGTGGTTGGTTATATTGAACCTGGAGAAATCACTTATGAAATATAACCATGGATGTAGCTCATTTATAGAGACCGTGTAATTGACCTGTAAATTGTATTCACAGGAGTGGAGCCTGGCCCTGGGAGGCAGGCAAGCCGGGTTTGTGATTTACAATGACCATGAGCGTGCTGTGTATTCTCAGCCTGTTTCTACTTGTATAAATTAGTTATAATAATAGTAGCCGCCTTGTAACGTTGCTGGGGGGACTAAGATAAGTAGTAACGTGCTCAGCACAGGACCTGGTGCGTGACGGGTACTCAGTGTTGTTATTAAGCGTGTTCATTTGTGTTTTGCTCTCCTTGCTAGGCTCCAGGCAGCCTGAGGGTGAGTCGTGTGTACACGGGAGCTCATGCAGCACCGTTGGCTGTCCATGCACCCTTCTACCACACTGCGTGGTCACAAACTCCTGTCAGCCAACTGACTTCTGCCTCTGTTTTCTGTGATTTGGTTCTGGAATCGGGGTACTTCACAAGTACATTAAGAGCATGTGCTACAGAACTGTTGTGTTTCCAGAGCTTAAGTTTTTGTTAAAATGTCCTCCCTAATTTTGTTGTTCTTGCTAATTTCTAATAAAGAAATATTCTCTACCCTTTTCAGGGACAACATCTTTGACCAAATAATGATTTTGAAAGAAAGTAATACATCTCCGAGCTCTAGACCTTGCAAAGGCCTTTTTTTTCTTGTCAATTAAGACTCAATTGATCATGACTGAAATTAATTTTTATTTCACATGTTTTCCAAATTGGCATTCACAGTGGTTTCAATAGTCACTTAGTAGTAATAATGTTACTAAGTATGGGCCGAGCCTGTGGCCCACTCGGGAGAGTGCAGTGCTGGGAGCGCAGCAGCGCTCCCGCTGCAGGTTCGGATCCTATGTAGGGATGACCGGTGCACTCACAGCGCTCACTGGCTGAGCGCGGTGCGGCCGGTCTCAAAAAGGACAAAAAAAAATAATAGTAATAATAATGTTACTAAGTATATAAAACTACCATCCAATTTGTTTTTTTAAAAAATTCATTTCGGGCCGGCCCGGTGGCGCACTGCTACAGTGCACCGCTTGGGAGCACGGCGGCGCTCCCGCCGAGGGTTCGGATCCCACATGCAGACCGGTTCCCGTTCACTGGCTGAGCGAGGTGCGGGCGCAACACCGAGGGTTGCGGGCGCAACACCGAGGGTTACGATCCCGTTGCCGGTCCCGGTCCGGTGCGGGCGCGACACTGAGGGTTGTGATCTATTGCCGGACATGAAAAAAGACAAAAAAATAAATAAATAAATAAATAAATAAAAATAAAAAATAAAAAATTCATTTCAATTAAAATAATTGATTGGAATTTAAATGAAAATTACAATTCACTTTGTAACAGTAAACATTAATGAAACCTGTATTTAGGGCTAGCTGGTTAGCTCAGTTGGTTAGAGCACAGCCTTATAATACCAAGGTCAGGGTTTGTATTCTTGTACCAGCCAGCTGCAAAAACAAACAAACAAAAAAAACAACAAACCTGTATTTAAAGTGCTAACAAAGATTTGGCATTCTGTATATTTCTAGTGCAGAGGAAAGTCTTCAAGGGCCAACTCTCCTGAAAGTTACAGTGTCTGCAAAACTTTCCAGAGCCCTCCTATGGCTTCGGTGTTGGTTCCAGTTGTACATTTTTTTGTTTTATGTTTTTTTCCCTGAAGTTTGGGATTGCATACACTCATAAATGACATTAGACCATAATCGAGGGCACCATTCAGGTGGCTGTGAGCTCTTTTTTCATTTTATTTATTTATTTCACAATTTCAAGCTTACTTTATTAAGCAGCATATAACAAACAACAGCCACGGAGTTTCATTACACTATATTTCTTTAATTTTTGTTATTTATTTCTTCTTTCTTTTTTTTTTCCTTTTTGTCTTTTTTTTTTTTTACTGACCGGTAACGGAATCGCAACCCTCAGTGTCGCGCCTGTACCGGGGATGGCAATGGGATCGCAACCCTCGGTGTTGCGCCCACACCGCGCTCAGCCAGTGAGCGGGAACCGGTCTCCACACGGGATCCGAACCCTCGGTGGGAGCGCCACCGCGCTCCCAAGCGGCGCACTGTAGCAGTGCACCACCGGGCCGGCCCTCTTTTTTTTTTCTTAAATTTTCATTACACTATATTTCTATTCACACCCAACCACTGGTAAGTTTGTAGAACATCTAAACTCTCATTTTGATCTTTTGCACATGTTGGGAGAAATACGTAGCCACCAATGAATTCATGAACCTCTTTGCAGTCTGTCCAGTACAACTGAAGGACAGCAGAACCTCATCTGCAAACTCTACAGTGACCATTGGCCTCCCCACCCACATTCCACTGTGTCATGCTGCTGAAACGCCACGTGAAAATTGCCTCTCGTGTGTTGGCATCCGTCCTAATTAGTCTGTTGTGTGCAATTCCATAAGTTCTTCTTTTCTGCCCCCTAGGAACCTTCAATGAAGTGTACGATGGCAAATCTGGGTAACGACTGCCAGGCTTGAATAAATCTCATCTTGGCTTCAATTACACTCATCTGAGCTATAGTCTGATGGGCCGCCAAGATCCTTGCTGTTATCAAATCTCTTATATAGCCTGGCTGCTTGTCCTTACACATTTTTTTTTTGCTGTGCAGTTGTAAGGAAAATATAGGAAAATGGTCAGGGCCCCTCAGATGTTCAGAATCTCGCCAAGCATTTGATGTAAGTATGCACTTGTGCCCAGGTGTTCCTTGGTTATTGTCCCATGTAATTGCGCATGTGCACCCAGGTGTCCTGGGTTATGGACTTAAGTATAAAGGATGAGTGGCTCTGATCCATGGTGCCCCTTGTCCCTGGAATGCCCCCCCGGGGGAGGGGGGACCACGGGGACGCGGCTGCTGCTGCTGGAGGCTGTTGCTGCCAGTGCCCCCAAGATGCCCTGAGAGGCCACTGCCACTGCTGCTGCTGAAGACTGAGCTCGTGTCATCTGCCAATGGCTCCTGGGATCTTTCCCAATTACCTAGCGTGGACCTGCGTGTGAGGGGTCTGGTGACCCAGCCTGGCACGTGAGGGGTCTGGTGACCCAGCCTGGCATGTGAGGGGTCTGGTGACCCAGCCTGGCACGTGAGGGGTCTGGTGACCCAGCCTGGCACGTGAGGGGTCTGGTGACCCAGCCTGGCATGTGAGGGGTCTGGTGACCCAGCCTGGCATGTGAGGGGTCTGGTGACCCAGTCCGTACAACGGGTTTGAAGGATCTGTGGGCCCTAACTCATAACACTGACAATACAAATGAAAAACTTTGTGTAACTAGAATAATGAAACATTTTGGCTTTAGTTATGAATTGACTAGCCATACAATTGGCTACGTCGTCAGGAGTCTGACAGTAACCCCAACCAGACAATTGGCGTAGCTATTAGTGTAACCGTACACCAGTCTGGTACTTTTTTAGATAGCTGTGGGATACCAAACATTCAGGATTTATATCAGTTGTGATCTGCTCTCGTATTAACTGAGGATCTGGGTCTGAATGCTGCATCTTCAGACAGGAAAGAGCATTTTGACCTTCTAAGCTGTGAGAACTGTCTGCCGTGGTCTTGCCTTTGGGGGCTACTCTGCAGGCTGCCGTCCAGAACGTGTTGTTTTTCACTGTCACATGAAGCCAGATTCCGCTCATGCCCTCTGCAACTGGAATCAGGAGCTTCATGTTAAATATTTGGCCTGAAATGTTTATATCTGGGGTGACTTCACATGGTCCCAGGTTCACCTGAAGAGCTGTTGTGCCCCTGGATTCTGCTTTGCTCATACAGCAAGAAATTGATGTCTCTTGGAAGGTGCACCAGGTTGCTTGTCACCTTTTAGATTCAGCTTTCTGGGCTGGAAAACTTCAATATAGTCAACAAGTTCAGGAGTGGAGGTGGTGTCACCCCAAATTGTTCGTGTTTTACCCCTTTCCAAAGCACTGTCTGAAGGGGCAGCACTGCCGTCCTCAACTTGTTGGTCACAGCTGTTCTCTGACGTCATGACTGATGGCATGTTGACGTGGTATCGTGAGCCTCGAACATCATCATTTCTTCTGTGCGTTTGGTTTCGTCTGGAGAATTGCGCATCTGGGGCTACTCATAAAGCTGCTTGATTCTGATTGCACCACACTTTGGATTCAAATTGAAGCTGTAATACTTGCATTGGAGCGGCAGGGTGTTATTTTCCTTCACGTCTCATTCCGGGAGAGATCGTGAGGAATCAAGCCACCCTTGGTTGATTTTTGCTTTATCAAGAAGAGCTTGAAGCTTGAAGCTTTTTGCCACGATTTCTGGGGATGTGACTGGGTTGACTGACAGCAAGTGTACCCAGATTGCCTTCTGACAAAGCATTGTCACCCAGCCCAGCAGAAGTTGGTGACAAGGGGTTTGCATCACGAGTGCCGTAAGCGGGGTCATCATTGCACTGCAGCGTCCCGGGCTTGGGTGCATGCTTCCTGACCCAGGACTGATGGGAAGCCCCTCTACTCTAATTCGAGTGCCTCTTCCTCAGGCTGGTCATCTAGCTTGTTATTTTTCTTTGTTGGATATCTGGGTTTTTTTTTTTTTTGTCTTTTGTCTTTTTCCGTGTCCGGCAACGGATCGCAACCCCCAGTGTCGCCCCCGTACCGGACCGGGGACCGGCAACGGGATTGCAACCCTCGGTGTTGCTCCCGTACCTCGCTCAGCCAGTGAGCGGGAACCGGTCTGTATGTGGGATCCGAACCCTCGGGCGGGAGCGCCGCCTCACTTCCCAAGCGGCGCACTATCCAGTGCGCCACCGGGCCGGCCCAATATCTGGGGTTTTTTAAAGAGAGAAAGTCCTTCAGGGTGGCTGATATGGAAAGTCTTACAGGGCTAGCCGGTTAGCTCAGTCGGTGTTATAACGCCAAGGTCAAGGGTCCCCATACTGGCCAGCTGCCAAAAACAATGACAAGTCTTACAGATGTCAGACACAGCTTCGAGGATTCCATCAGAGGACCTCACTCTCACCTTCGCGTATGTCATGCTGAGAGGCTGCAGACAGAGCACTTTGTGCTGGGGACAGACTGCAGCTCAGTGACTGCCTGGACACCAGTGTCATCCAAGGTCCAAAGTGTCCTAGGAAGCCAGTTCTCTTTTTTTCCCACCAGAGAGCGTGGTCAGACCGACCATTTTTCACACTGAGTTTTTCCACTGACTTAAGCATCAGCCCTCTTCTGTGCTGTGCACCTCCAGGTCACTCTCAGGGTGACATTGTGGGTCAGGTCCCTCACAGGGACACTCAGTTCCCATATCCCACCTGCATAGCAGCCGCCTGGCACCCTTATCCCATCCAGAGCCAGGGCCCCTTCCCCTCTCTCTGGCCCCGAGACTGAGTCCTGCTGGGGCTGGTCACATCTGCCCCGTCCTGTGCCCAGAGCCGCTGGGGAGGGGCTGCAGGGACTGAGTTCTTTTAAAGTCTTCTATTCAAGAGCTTTGGTTCATAAGAATGAAGGTAAAAAGTCACCGCAGAAAATAAGTAAACCCTGCTCCAGAGACTGAAAATGAAACTTTGTTCTACTAGTTTTAGGAATAGCTTATTACCCTCGGGTGTCTGCTTGAATATTAACAATAACACCGATAGACATGCTCTTATTATTCCTATTTGACATATGGGAGGCTTGGAGAGATTAGGTCATTGTCATAAAGGCCATAAAGCTAGTAAATGGCAAAGCTACTGGAGATAAGAAAAATGATGCTTAAAACTTAAAACGAACGAATTCCTACCACTGAGATCTTAAGTGCAACAGAATATGAGTCTACCTAGGTTTTCCAAAGTACAAGACAGAGTTTAATTCTGTCTTGTTGCAATGTTTACATTATGTTGTATAATCTATAATCTAGATTTGATTTCATTGCATGCTGAGAACTTGAGAACAACAGCAGACAAGTAATCCGTGCTCATGTGGAGGAGAGTCACACCTGGAGGATGGCAGGGGGATTGTGGTTAGCTCAGGTGGTCAGAGCCTGGTGCTGACAACACCAGGGTCTGGGGTTTGATCCTGTACCAGCCAGCGGCTAAAAACAAAAATAAATTAAAAAAAAAAAAAAGAAAAAGAAGCGCTAGTGAGATAATGGCCCCACTAAGCAGAAAACAAACAAAAACAAGCAAAGCATTCATTGTGAACATCAACAATCAATTGGCTCAGGTGGTTAGAGCACAGCCTGGAGCACCACGGTCAAGGGTGGAGATCCCTGAACTAACCAGCTGTCAAAAAAAAAATAATAATAATAATAATTGGCCTCAAATTCCACTGGGAAACATCAGAACAGTGGGCTTTATAAGGTGGCATCAGGCAAACAGAATAAAAAAAAAAACCGATCAGCATCAGGTACTTTTTCAAAAAGGTGAGAGCAGAGGGGACTTCCTTATTACGCTGGGATCTCCTGTTTTCAGGGGAAAAAGAAATTGGTCTGTTTTGAGATCTATTTGCTTCCTTAAAGTTTTAGTTTGATTATGAGGCACTTGGTGTGAGTGGCTCCGATTTGGTTTGGTCTGATCTGTTGGGGACTACTGCAGGAGGTCTGTCCAAAACAGTGAGCTCTCATGGTTTGTAAAAGGAGAGAGGTCTGAGCTTGGGAAACTTCCTTCCACTTGGTAACCCTTAATCAGGGATGTTGTTTTGCCTCCCACGGATTTGTCACCCCCTTTCCCTTGGGTGATGGAGCCACCAAAGATTACTCAAAGCCCATCTCTTTTGAGCAGTGAGAAGCCCCAGAAAGGGGTTAATAATCCCAGAACTTCCTCAAGCGTGAGGCATCCTTCCTTGGGAAATTAACCCTGAATTGGGGTTCTCTTCCTGCATTTATTCTCCAGACCAAGAAGTTACAGGAAGAGACGTAGGTGGGGTTTTGCTAAGTACAGTTTAACAAGTTTTTACAATAGAAGCTGGTAACATTTAGTAAAAACAAGTCAGATGACATTCTATTTAGACAATCAAGTGATCCACTAACAAAGGCTTGATTTAGTAAACATTCCTTCTCCCTCCAGCAGATTTTTAGTAACTTTACATATCAATTAGTAACCTGTCTGTCTTTTTTTTTTTTTTTTCCTTTTTGTCTTTTTTACTGACCGGTAACGGGATCGCAACCCTTGGTGTCACACCCGTACTGGGGACTGGCAACGGGATCGCAACCCTCGGTGTTGCGCCCGCACCGTGCTCAGCCAGTGAGTGGGAACCGGTTTCCACATGGGATCCGAACCCTCGGCGGGAGCGCTGCTGCGCTCTCAAGCGGCGCATTCTCCAGTGTGTCACTGGGCTGGCCCTAACCTGTCTGTCTTTGAGCCAGTAGCCTTGCCATGTTAGTTTTCTTATCTTGCAACAGAGACTCAATAGCCTGGGGACAATTTCCTGTCCTTTGCAAGGTCAGTGTTTGAAACTGCAAGGCTTTGGAAAACCAGGCCCTGTGAAGTACATTTGCTTTATGAATCCTCTACACAGGGACATACATGTAAGTGAGTCCATTCACAGTGATGACACAGAGTGATGCCAGTGCCTAAAGTTTTGGTTGACTAAAAGGGGAGTATTGTTTTTTTGGTGGCTGGTCAGTATGGGGATTCGAACCCCTGACCTCAGTGCTATAAAGCTGCACTCTAACCAACTAAGCTAACCGGCCAGCCCTGGTCAATCAACTGAGGCAAACAGGACTCCACTAAATGTTTTTATCTTCTTGGTTTTTATTTCTTTTATATTTTTTGTTAGTATTCATTCAAAGCAAATGAGTTATATACTGTCTGTCCTCTGACCAGCAATGTAGAGCTTGAGCTGTTCAATATTAAATTGATTTTTAGTTGTGGGTGGGGTGGGCGAGTGTAGGATACATTCTTTCAATTTGATTTTGAAGATCTTGTGGCTTGAGGAATGGGAACTCTGTTGTAGAGCCTCAGTACCTTATTTCAGCAGAATCCAAGGAATGCCTCTTCTGAAATGATAAGTAGTGGTGATTTTAAGCCTGCAGACTGAGTTCATTGGCCAGCCATCCATCATGATTTTTAGTCTGGTCTTTTGGGGCCTAGTGTAAGGATTTAGTCCAAAACAATGGCCTCCTATAATTTTTATTTAACAGTAGAGTGTGCTGAGGTGGTGTTTTGTTTCATACTTAATTTCTCTGCTCAAGTGCGACATGCCCATCTGTGAAGAAATCAGAGGAGGCAAGCCCGAGAAGCAAAACAGAATGGCTCATGAATTGTTAAGAAGAGTCTGACTTGTCCTTGGTCAACTATCGTGAGTAAGTTTGAAGCTGCACAGAACCTATCAGTAAAAGCCTGGCTTGACCCACTTTCAACGGCAGGCGGACAAAACATGCTTTCTTACCTGAGTCAAGATGTGTAAACACCAGCAACCAACATTCAGTGCATGTGGACCCATGCCAGACACACCTGAGGGGTTTTACATGTGTCTCCCCCTTTTCTGCTCTTCACTTTTCCTTGGTCTATTTATTCATTACATAAATATCCTCTCGGTGTACAAGATTCAGACAATTGGAAGCAGATAGAATGGCACAGGTGACTTCCCCTTTGTGTCTCTGACCACGTTTACTCTGCTGCTCAGGGCTGACCCTCTGACACTTTCCTACTCCTAGGTCCCCACAACCTCAACTCCTTCAAAAAATTTCAAAACTATATAAAAACTAAAACAATAGTAGAATGACTGTTTTATACCTTTCACTTAGATCCATCAATTACTAACACTTTGCCCCATTTCCTTTCTCTCTATACATACATGTGCATGAGTCTGCAGATTCCAAGACCCAGTATGTATGTATGTCACCTCTCCCAGGGTGACAGAGACACAAACCCCATTTCTTCTGAGCAGTGAGAAGTCCCAAAGGGGTTAATTTTCCAGGAACCCTCAAGAGAGAGGCATTCCTCAAAAAAATAACACCAAACTAGGGTCATCCCTCAGTATTTATTCTCCAGGACAGAAAGTTACAGAAAAGGAACATAGGTGGTTACAAAAAGAACAGTAAGATAATTGTCATGGCAATAATTGTTAGGTTTAGCTGCACCAAGGACATCTGCCCTTGAGCCAGCAGTTTTGCTGTGTTACAATTCTTTATCTACAACAGAGAGTTAAGCCTGGGGAAAGTTTCCTGTCTTTTGCAAGCTTAACATTTCTATGTGTAATTTTAAAAGTTAGGCTCTACCTGAAACTACAGGGCTTTGGAAGCTAGGCCCTGTGAAATACATTCGCTTTAAAAATGTTAGTATACTCCACATGTGTATATGCGTATGCATACATAAATGCTGCATACGTGTGTATGTGCCTCACTGGACGCATTTGAAGCATTACCTAAAACAAGGACATCCTTCTAAACCACTCATTGTCACATGTGAGGTTCAGTAATGTTATCCAATGTATAGACAGTATTCAGGCTTCCAGTTGTCCTGATGGTGACCTCTGTAGCCATATTCTCCTATTGACTAAGGATCATCAACTGTATTAAGTCATCATGTTCAGCTTAGGACAGGTCTTTTGCCTTTGTTTTTTTGCCTTTCATGACATTGACTTTTGTAGAATATACTTTAATTTGTGTATGCCTGTCAGATTTCTACTCTTAATTTCCATAGAACCATAACCCATACTTAATCAGAATTATCCTCAGGAATCTGGGAGAAATGTGTACTGCTTAAGGTGGTGTGTTTTTTTAAAAAAGCCTCATTTAAAAAAAAAATGCACATGCAAATTTCAAGCAGTAAGGACATACAGTAAAGTCACCTGTTACCCCAACCCGAGAATCCCTCTCTCAGGAGTCTGAATACACTTTGCTAACACACAATTAAGCTCAGACTATACTTTTTGGGGGGTGGGGCAGGAAGGCAGCTGGTTGGTACAGGGATCCAAACCTGTGACCTTGTTGTTATGAGGCTGTGCTCTAACCAACTGAGCTAACCTGCCAATCACAGACTGAGTTAAACAATACATGATCACTATATTGTTCTGAGTTAAACAATACATGCTGGAGTTCTTTCTCTGTCATTATGTATAGATTTATCTCTTTTTATTTTTTTGGCTGCTGGCCGGCATGGAGATTCGACCCCTTGACCTTGGTGTTACAACACTGTGGTTTAACCAACTGAGCTAACCAGCCAGCCTTAGTTGATTTATTTTCTTTCTTTATTTTTGTGACTGGCCAGTAAGGGGATCTGAACCCCTGACCTTTTTACTACAAGGATGCGCTCTCGCCAACTGAGCTATCTGGCCAGCCCCTATCTCTTTTTTATTTTTAAAATAATTTTAAAAAACCTCAATAGGTAATACATTCACATAATTTAAAACTCAAAGTAGAAAAGATAGTGAAAAAATAAAAGAATAAAAATGTAAAACAAAAAATAAAGAAAACAAAAAAGTTTTTTTTTTTTTTTTTTTTACTTTTTTTTTTTTTTTTTTTTTCCCTTTTTTTTCTTTTTTGGGTTTTAAATTTG